>NW_027495639.1:0-231407 GCF_021521415.1 Bidens hawaiensis
AACACTTAATTTAACCTCCTCCTTGCTCTCTCTGCCGTCTCCTCTCTCTGCCTTCGTCCTCTCTCCTGTTCTGCCCTGTTTTCCGGTAATATATAATATATATAATAATTTGTTTAAGTTACTTATTAATTATGCTAACTTATAATCAAGACTTAAAACCAATCGTTAAAGCAATAATCTTTAATTATAGGTTAACTTGTGCTTGTTTAAAGTTGGTTCTTGCTTTATCTTTCACCGCACCGTTTATCAAGTGAGTAATCTCGTACCTAATCCCTTTTTATTTTTAATGTTTTGGGATGTTCATGTGTTCATACAAACTTAGAGTCTTAAACTTGTTTATGAACTTTAGTCGCGCAGTATCCCATGTGTTGAGGATGTTTACTTGGCTGTTTATTTGTATGTGTGTATCATTAACCGCTTTGTTCGGCCTATTCCGAAGTTTTCATGGATCCATTAGATGAACACGGGAGACCTATCGTTTACGGTTTTCTTTGTTTTACACTTGCACAGATGTTTTCTCGTTTTTGTGCTCAATTGGGAGCACGGATTGAACTATGAGCTATGATCTATCTAGGCTTGATCACAATCTGATTACACCCTTGTTAAACACCAGACATACACGTGTTGCGCGCAGATTTATTGTTATCTATGTATTGTATTAAACTTGATTTCTCACCAACACGCAAGTGTTTGACGTTTTATTTTAACACATGTTCAGGTTTGCTGTAGCTACATTTGGAGCTTGTGGACACGTAGGACGTTTTTACTTTTGACCTAGATTAAAATGTAACAAGACAAGTTATTATTGTTCGAATATTTTGTTTTATAATATATTGGTTTATGTTGATTTATGTTATCTTGTGTTTACGTTGCGCGTGCGCGAATGAATATATTTATTAAATATTGACACCCAATAGTGTCACGAGTAATGAAACAATATGTGGCGCCCCGATGTATAATCCGCCTTTGGTCGGGGTGTTACAGATTGGTATCAGAGCTCGTTGACTTTAGGATAGGTGGTTAGACGTAACGGCCTAGAATACCTAAGAGTCCCTTCTCGCGCATGAGAGAAATCTCATGTTTGCGCGCTTATTGTTAATTACTCGTTATTTATAAATATGCTTGCGCAGACGCAGTATATGATTTTATGTTTTATTTCGCGATATTTCGATTTTTGCTAAATTTCGATTTTTATTGATTTTACTTACATATTCGTTTGTTGGGATTGAAAATCCGAAAAGTCATGGTGATACATGAATAGTTGATTTTCAATTTCCATTTACGATTATGTTCTGAGGTTGGAGACTTGAAAAGTCATGGTGATACATGAATTGTCAACCTCCAATACTCACTTTCTTGTATATTTTATATTGAGGATTGAAAAGTCATGGTGATACATGAATCGTCAATCTCCAATACTCGTTTACTCGTCATTTTAAATTGAGAATTCGGAAAGTCATGGTGATACATGAATTGTCGATTCTTGATTCGAATTTGTTACCTTTATTAAGTCTGCATTTAGGGTCATTTATTTTACTTTAACTTTTGACAGTAACTGACTCCGCGAAACCAAGCTTTATAAGATTAAACTTTGCGCTAAAACCAAGATATTAACAAAAATTAAAACTTTTATAGAATGCCTCCACTATCTCGCCGATTTCAGAGAAGAGAAGCCTCGCGCATGCGTAGACAGCAACGTTCCCAGAAAATGGCCGCCGCGATAGCCCAAGTCTTGAGCCAAAACAATACCTCCAGTTATAACATTAAGTCCTTTAATGCTGGTAACCCTCCGAAATTCACAGGGCTTGAAGGAGCCACCGTGATGCTCCAATGCTCGAGAAGATTGAAAACACTTTCCTCCACACCCAATGCCCCTCAGACAGACGAACCCTATATGCTTCCAGTGTCCTGGAATCTAGAGCGCTTACATGGTGGAATGGAGTAGCTCATGCGCGTGGCGCAGAAGCTGCTTCTAGCATGACATGGGAGGAATTCAAGGAAATTCTTACGCGAGAATTCTGCCCTCCCAACGAAGTTAAGCGCCTGGAGGAGGAATTTTGGAATCTTAAGCAGTACAGCGGTGAAGCGCGCGAGTACGCGACGCGCTTCCATGAACTAAGCCTGCTTGTCCCTCACCTTGTTACCCCTTCCCGCCGAGCCATAGAGAAATTCCTTGGGGTCTCCCCATGGAAATTCAAGATTCTGTATGGGCCAGAAACCCAGCAACCCTCTCTGACGCCATCGAGTTGGCCGCTGTGCTCAGCGACAACCATGTCAGAGCAGGAACCCTGTTCCTGCGGGGAACTGAGAAGACCAAACCCACCAAGACCGCCCCTGAACCAACAGAAACCAAACCAGAACCTCAAACCGTAACAACCTCAAGCGCAGGCGCAAAAGCCTATGCGCTTACCAGCCCGCCCATTGTCCAGCAACCCACCTACCAACCTCCAGTACACGCTCCTAACCCACTGTCGACCTACCCAACACCTCCTATAGTCCACAACTATGCCTTAACCAATCCCGCACTCCCTGCCCCGCAACCTAAGAAACCTTACACAGGAACCAACCCTTTTGCCCAACCTGTAGACTCCACCACCCACCTCAAGTCCCATGTCGACAATGTAACCGATGTGGCCGCGTTGGTCACTCTGCCGAGTTCTGTAGAGTCCCTTCCGCCAACCCAATCACACCAACACCACCAGTCTACCCGCAGAACCCACAACCAACCTACCAAAACCCACGACCCAGGACGTGCTTTAACTGCGGTGATCCCAGTCATTTCCGGAACGCGTGCCAGAGACTACAAGTGCAAATCACACAAGCGAATCCGGTGAACCAAATTTCGAACCAAGTGGCGCGTGGCCGAGCTTTTAACATAACCGCGCACCAAGCGCAAGCGAATAATGACGTAGTTAATGGTACATTTTTGCTTAACGGATTTTATGCTTCTGTACTTTTTGATACTGGCGCCGATCGAAGTTTTATTTCTCGCGCGTCTGAGCAAAAGCTTGCGCGACCGCGCAACGATTTAAAAGAAAATTTTTCAGTTGAATTGGCTAATGGCGAAACTGTTTTAATTAACTCCGTGATTAAGGATTGCACGCTTAACCTTAACGAAAACGATTTTCTAATCGACCTCATCCCCATGCCTCTTGGAAGCTTTGATGTTATTATTGGTATGGACTGGCTCTCAAAGAATCGCGCCGAAGTTATTTGCGCCAAGAAGTTGATTCGCATTCCTCGAGAAAATGGTGATCTTCACATCTATGGCGAGAAACCCTCCAGTGGTCTTAAGCTTATGACTTGCGCCGAAGCCCGAAGGCTCATGCGGAAAAGGTGTATTGCATTTTTAGCCCATGTGGTTAAACCCGATGAAGGAAAGAAGAAACTTCGCGATATCCCTGTTGTGCGTGACTTCCCTGAAGTTTTTCCTGATGATCTTCCTGGTATCCCTCCCGCTCGTGAAATCGAGTTCCGTATTGATCTTGTCCCTGGTGCTTCCCCCGTAGCTAAATCTCCTTATCGTCTTGCACCCGCTGAAATGCAAGAATTGGCAAGCCAACTTCAAGAGTTGACCGCTAAAGGATTCATTCGCCCTAGCTCTTCGCCCTGGGGTGCTCCGGTGTTGTTCGTTAAAAAGAAAGATGGTTCGTTTCGCATGTGTATCGATTACCGCGAGTTGAAAAAACTCACCATTAAGAACCGGTATCCCTTACCGCGTATTGACGACCTCTTTGATCAACTCCAAGGTGCCTCTTGTTTCTCGAAGATCGATCTCCGCTCTGGCTATCACCAGTTGCGCATCCGCGATGAAGATATTCCCAAGACTGCTTTTCGTACTCGTTATGGCCATTTTGAATTCTTGGTCATGTCCTTCGGTTTAACCAACGCACCCGCCGTTTTCATGGATCTAATGAATCGGGTGTGTAGGCCTTTCTTGGATAAATTCTTGATTGTGTTTATCGATGACGTTCTGATTTATTCTAAGACCAAGGCCGAACATGAGCAACATCTTCGGTTGGTATTGCAAAAGCTTAGAGCCGAGCAGCTCTTTGCCAAGCTCTCCAAGTGTGAATTCTGGTCTGATGAAGTACAGTTTCTTGGCCATGTTGTGAATAAGATGGGTATTCATGTCGACCCATCCAAAATTGAAGCAATCAAGAACTGGATTACGCCATCCACTCCTACCGAGATCCGTTCCTTTCTGGGCTTAGCTGGTTATTACCGGCGCTTCATTTCGAACTTTTCAAAGATCGCATTGCCTTTAACAGCTCTAACGCACAAAGGTAAACCGTATATTTGGGGCTCGAAGCAAGAAGAAGCCTTTCTGACGCTCAAGCGTTTATTGTGTGAAGCTCCTGTTCTAGCGTTACCTGAGGGTAATGATGATTTTGTCGTGTATTGCGATGCATCCAACCAAGGTCTCGGTTGTGTTCTTATGCAACGAGGCAAGGTTATCGCTTACGCATCAAGGCAACTCAAGGTTCATGAAAAGAATTATACAACTCACGACCTCGAACTAGGCGCAGTTGTTTTTGCCTTGAAGATCTGGAGACACTACCTTTATGGTACTAGGTGTATCCTTTACACTGACCATAAAAGCCTTCAGCATATCTTTGATCAAAAGGAACTCAACATGAGGCAACGCCGATGGAACGAACTCATCAGCGATTACGATTGTGAGATCCGGTATCATCCTGGTAAGGCTAATGTGGTAGCTGATGCGCTCAGCCGTAAACCCAGCCAGCTTAACTGTATTTTGCCGCGCACGCAGCTTCACTTTGCGCCGATTCAGAGCAATCTTGAATCACGCATTCGTGACGCGCAGCGCGCATCCATCAGTAATGGTAACCTTCGCGCCGAGTTAGCGTGTGGCGCGGAAGCGCATTTTGTTCCTAATCTGAGTGGAATTCTCTGCTATCTCAATCGCATCTGGATTCCCTTTGATGAGAATCTTCGCGCTGATATCCTGAGTGAAGCGCATAAATCTCGGTATTCTATTCATCCCGGCGCTGATAAGATGTACAAGGATTTGCGCATTACTTATTGGTGGCCCGGTATGAAAAAGGATATTGCTGTGTTCGTAGCTAAATGCCTGACTTGTTCTAAGGTAAAAGCTGAACATCAACGCCCATCTGGTTTGCTCGAACAACCAGAAATTCCTACGTGGAAATGGGAATGTATAGCGATGGACTTTATTACCAAGTTACCTTTGACAGCAAGCAAACATGATAGCATTTGGGTAGTAGTGGATCGATTGACTAAGTCTGCTCACTTTCTGCCCATTCGTGAAAACTACCGTGTTGAGCAACTCGCGCATCTTTATGTCAAGGAAATTGTCTGCCGCCATGGTACTCCTTTGAGCATCATATCCGATCGCGATGGCCGTTTTATATCTCGCTTTTGGAAATCTCTCCAATCTGCGCTAGGAACTCGCTTGGACATGAGTACGGCATATCATCCTCAGACTGACGGACAGTCTGAGCGAACTATTCAAACTCTTGAGGATATGCTCCGATCTTGTGTTCTTGATTTTGGAGGTAATTGGGATTCGCACCTGCCTTTGATCGAGTTCTCTTATAATAACAGCTATCATTCCAGTATCGGTATGGCCCCATTTGAAGCACTTTACGGTCGTAAGTGTCGCTCCCCGATTTGTTGGAGCGAAGTGGGTGAAGCTCAAATCACAGGACCCGAACTTGTTCAAGAGACAACCGATAAAATCGCCAAGATCCGTGAACATCTGCTGACTGCCAGAAGCCGACAGAAGAGTTACGCAGATCGTAGGCGAAAGCCTCTCGAATTTCAAGTTGGTGATCTTGCTCTCCTCAAAGTGTCGCCCTGGAAGGGTGTTGTCCGCTTTGGGAAGAAAGGTAAGCTTGCTCCTCGATATGTTGGACCATTCAAAATTCTCGCGCGTGTGGGAAAAGTTGCCTACAGACTTGACCTGCCGCCCGCGCTCAGTAATGTGCATCCAACGTTCCATATATCCAATCTCAAGAAGTGTTTAGCTGACGAGAACCTTCACATTCCACTTGATGAAGTTCAAGTTGATGAATCTATGCATTTCGTTGAGAAGCCTGTTGAGATTATGGATCGCGAGGTTAAGCAAACCAAGCGCAGTCGCATCCCTATCGTGAAAGTTCGCTGGGAGTCCAAGCGCGGAGCCGAGTTTACATGGGAAAGGGAAGATCAAATGAAGATCAAGTACCCGCACCTGTTCTCTGCGCAACCTACTTCGAGATAAATTTCGGGACGAAATTTCTTAAAGTAGGGGAGACTGTGACATCTGACCCGATCCGACCCGACCCAGGTACCCGTTTCTCCGATCCGATCTCTTTCTTTTATGATTTAATATTTATTTATACTTATACTTTATTTTTAATAATAATAATATATTTTCCTTCCCGCCTCTTCCTCTCTTTTCCTTTCCTCCGTCCCGTCCCTCTTCTTCTCTCTTTCCGCCTTCTATTCCCCCTTGTTGCCGTCCCGCCTCTTTCTCTCTCGTCGTCATTCCGCCCTTTCGCCTTGAACCCCTTCTCTTATTTTTGTGTCCTTTGTTTCTTCCCGCCTAAGGTTGTCTGCGCATCTCCACGCGCCAGACTCCTTACAAGGAAGCCTGCGCGAAGACCAGTTGTTCCTACGATACGCGAGGCGAACTGTTCTCGCAGCGCGCTAAGGATTGTAGTTCTTCTCGCAGCGCGCTAAGAACGGTAGTTCTTCCCGCGACGCGCTAAGAATTGTAGTTCTTCTCGCAACGTGCTAAGAACGGAAGTTCTTCCCGCGACGCGCTAAGAATTGTAGTTCTTCTCGCAGCGCGCTAAGAATGGTAGTTTTTCCCACGACGCGCTAAGGATTTTAGTTCTTCCCGCGGCGCGCTGTGGACTGTTCTCTGTCTGCCTTCGCCCTCGCGCGTGCGCTCGAGCTTTCCCGCGCTAACCCCTTTGAGTTTTCTTCTGTTTAATCTAGCCGTTTGCTTTTGTGATGTCTTATCTTCTGTGCTGTTGACCTGACCTATCTTATGTCTGAAAAGTTAATTTCGGCGCAGCATGCGCACCAACCCTATTGGTTGACAGAAAAAGTGACTGACATTATCTTTTGAGATCTGCTTTTCCATGCTTGACCAGTACCTTTATCTGACCCGCCCATGCTTTTACTGTTACCTGTCAGCTTTTCCCTTGTCCCCTGCAGCTGCCATATCTTTTGATATCTTTTGCTTTTGGAATCTTTTGCTTTTTGGAGATCTTTTCCCCTTTTCTAGGGATTGTGTTCCCTAGGGTTTCTCTATAAATAAAAATCCTATTTTCTTTCTAACACATCACACACAAACACTTAATTTAACCTCCTCCTTGCTCTCTCTGTCGTCTCCTCTCTCTGCCTTCGTCCTCTCTCCTGTTCTGCCCTGTTTTCCGGTAATATATAATATATATAATAATTTGTTTAAGTTACTTATTAATTATGCTAACTTATAATCAAGACTTAAAACCAATCGTTAAAGCAATAATCTTTAATTATAGGTTAACTTGTGCTTGTTTAAAGTTGGTTCTTGCTTTATCTTTCACCGCACCGTTTATCAAGTGAGTAATCTCGTACCTAATCCCTTTTTATTTTTAATGTTTTGGGATGTTCATGTGTTCATACAAACTTAGAGTCTTAAACTTGTTTATGAACTTTAGTCGCGCAGTATCCCATGTGTTGAGGATGTTTACTTGGCTGTTTATTTGTATGTGTGTATCATTAACCGCTTTGTTCGGCCTATTCCGAAGTTTTCATGGATCCATTAGATGAACACGGGAGACCTATCGTTTACGGTTTTCTTTGTTTTACACTTGCACAGATGTTTTCTCGTTTTTGTGCTCAATTGGGAGCACGGATTGAACTATGAGCTATGATCTATCTAGGCTTGATCACAATCTGATTACACCCTTGTTAAACACCAGACATACACGTGTTGCGCGCAGATTTATTGTTATCTATGTATTGTATTAAACTTGATTTCTCACCAACACGCAAGTGTTTGACGTTTTATTTTAACACATGTTCAGGTTTGCTGTAGCTACATTTGGAGCTTGTGGACACGTAGGACGTTTTTACTTTTGACCTAGATTAAAATGTAACAAGACAAGTTATTATTGTTCGAATATTTTGTTTTATAATATATTGGTTTATGTTGATTTATGTTATCTTGTGTTTACGTTGCGCGTGAGCGAATGAATATATTTATTAAATATTGACACCCAATAGTGTCACGAGTAATGAAACAATATGTGGCGCCCGATGTATAATCCGCCTTTGGTCGGGGTGTTACAGTGCAAACCCCGGTTAAACGTTACACTTGCCATTTGATCCTACCCGATAATATTGGTGATTACGAGTTAATTCCAATGAAGAACTACTTGTGTTATTGAATGATGAATTGAGTAGTTTTGATGAAGCGAAATTGAAACCCGAGTGGATGAAAGCGATGCGGATCGAAATCAATTTAATCGAGAAAAAGTAAACGTGGAATTTAACGTGGTTACCAAAAGGTGTAACATCCCAAAATTTTGAATAGTAATATTGAATATTGATTCGTTATGACGGAAAGTTTACCTGAGTTAATAAATAAATAGTAAAATGGTAAAAGGGAAAGATAAGTAGGTTAATTAAATGAAATTAACCATGGACTAAAAAGGAAAGATGAGCCTTAGATCCATGGGCTTAAGGGAGTATAAATACACCCTTAAACCCTAAATCTTTCCATTTCCATCCATCTTATCCATAATATTCCCTACACACTCAAAAATACACATACACACATCCATATACGGCCGCGAGCTAGAGGAGAAGAATCCAAGGCCAAATCAAGCAAAATATTGATAGATCCTTGATATACAAACAAGATACACGATTCAAGTCCATAACCAAAGCTAGTCGTGACCTAAAAACCGTATAAAGGTATGTTCTTGACCTTAAAGGTTACGTTTTTATGAACAAATAATCATGAAACTCAAACCTAGAGTAGATCGGGTCTAGATAAATCATAAAGTTGCAAGCTTGATGATTAAAATGGACTTAACGAACTTATGGTTATGAAAGGTTCATCAAGAAAACCCTAGATCTAGCTTAATGGACGTTTCTATGCTTAAAGGTTCAAGCTTTATGCTAGAAATAGGTTAGGTCTTGGCGATGGGATGATAACGAACGTAAAACGGTTAAGTGGGTCGGGATTTAGGTGATTAAAAGTGTAGTCATAGACCGATTGACTGTTATGGAGCCTAATATGGAATTAAAGATAGAAAATATGAACTGGAAGCATCAGACCGCGAGTTTTTAGTCAAATTCTCGGCCAACCCGAGTTTTTGGTTGTAAGGGGTTTTCGGTTAAAATGGGTTTTCGGTCAAAGTGATGGGTTCTCGGTCAAACCCGAGTTCTCGGTCAAACCAAGGTTCTCGGCCAGAACAGATTTTCGGTCAAATCAAGGTTTTTCTGCCTTGAGTTCTCCGCCATCCAGTTCTGTTGGGCCTGAACCTAGTTGAGCCTAGATGCAATAGTGGACAGTTGGGCCTGACTTAACTAAGTCCACAAATGTTAAACCTATATCCAATTTAGACAAACTAGCTCATTATATTAAACTTAACAAACACAACTTAGAAAATAATATAAAATGTTAATGGAAAATGTGTTAAGACAGTTAATGAAAATAAAATTTTCCAAGCTGACCTGGCAGCTTAACCCCAGCCAGGGGCTCCGCCCCTTGGACCCGGCTAGGGACTGCCGCCCTAGAACCCCGCTGCCAGGGGCGCTGCCCCCGGACCCCCGTTCATTGTGGGTTATATAAATATAGAAATACAATATGAGTAGCAATAGTTAATTAATACATGTAAATATTATACAGTTAGCCGTGCACAGCTCAAGAAGGGAATAACTATTAACGGTGAACGTAACCGCATTCAGGTGAGTTTCTAGCCCCATTCCTTGTTATGTTTTCGGGGCTGTGTGCATACTCGATGTGATTAGTTAATACACTTACCTTAAGTGGTAAGTGTATGCATATTATGATATATGTGTATGTGATAAAAGAATGCTTGACGGTACATGAACGATCTTCGGATATTGCATGTACTGTCAGGAGATAGTTAGATGATGTGATTGTTTATATATGTTGTACGTATGAAGTATGTACGTTATAGAATATGAGAATGAAAGAAAGTATGTAAAATATATAAACGAAAAGGAAAGTATGATATGAAGGAATTGACGGTAAAGGGTGGCAGACCCTAATAATATCTGTGAAGAAGGGTGGCGGACCCTAATAATATCTGTGAAGAAGGGTGGCGGACCCTAATAATATTTGTGAAGAATGGTGGCAGACCCTGATAATATATGTGAAGAAGGGTGGCAGACCCTAATAATTTATGTGAGGTTATAGGGCGAAAGGCTCTTTAAGGGTGGCAGACCCTAATAATATCTGTGAGGTTATAGGGCGAAAGGCTCTTTAAGGGTGGCAGACCCTAATAATATCTGTGAGGTTATAGGACGAAAGACTCTTTAAAATGTATAAGTATGTATGTAAAAGAAAGATAAAATATGAAGTATGAAAGAAATAAAGTATGAAAGTAAGAATGAAAGTATATACTTACGTATGTATGAAAGGAAGTAAAGAAGGACAAGTATGTAATATAAGAACGTATTGTATGTTGATTGTATTAACTAGAACTCACTCAGCGTAGCTGACTTTTAGTATGCACGCATGTGAGTAGAATGAGGCAGTTAGCTTGAGGAGGACACATGGCAGGGTTGGACGAAGCTGGCATTTGAGGATTTTGCTATGACGTTTATTTCTATAATTTAAGTTATTTTTTAAAAGACAAAAATATGGATGTTTGTAACGAATGGTTTAAGTTCTATTATTTCCGCGAAAGTTTTTAATTAACTCTGATATTTAGAACCGCGTTTATGAGTAAATCCAACGTCCAAAGTACGGCACTGGTAACGGGGCCTTACAAAAGGAGTTAAACCAATCGGTTTAAACAGGTATTCAAAGTAAAACATAATTCGATAAACAAACACAAGGCGACACTTGTGATGAAAGGATACGTGCAACAATCCAGGATTAACTATGACGAAGTGTTCTCCCCGGAAGCACAAATCGAGAAGACATGATTTTTAGTTGCTCTTGCGCGGATTAAATTTAAGGAGATGCAAGATTTTCTAAAGTTGGAAGATCTCCCTTGTATGACTCAAAAATTCAGGGGGTGATTGTTGAGACAACTGACAATTTTTTGACCTTATACCGCGCCCTCGGGGAGCACCTCGTTGAGGGAACCGCCCTGTTTTGCCTTTACCACGAGAATGTTGTTGTGGCGTGGTGTAATTACTTGCTTGAAAAGCAACATGAGATGATCTGTATAGAGAAGAGACAAACAACTCATGTCCTTTAGCTTGTGAAATCAAGTCACGGAAGGAAGGCTATGGCCGAATAGCTTGGTGGGCGGTAGAAAAAGTTTCAAAAGTTGGACCTAAGCCACAAAGAAACCAATGGCTTTTATCGATACCAGGCACCGATGTGCCAATAGCATCAAGTTGGTTACATATGGTCTTGAATTTTTTAGCATAATCAGATACGGACAGGTTTTCCTTCTTTAGAATACGCAAGGAATCTTTAAGATGCTGAGATCGCTCAATAAAATCATGGTTGTATGCCGATTCCAAAGCCTGTCAGATATCCCGAGAGGATGAAAGTCCCAAGACTTCTGCCATAGCTTCTTCCGATAAAGAGGATTGAATAAGTAGAATGATTAGTTGATCGGTTTCAATCCAGGAGGTATATTGTGGGTTTTATGTCTCTTTGTCATTGATAACTAATGTTTTTGGTGTAGGTGGATATGACCCATCCACAAAACAAAACCAGTTTTGATAAAGCAGTAATGAAGATATTTGATTTTTCCATACAAGGTAGGTGGAAGATGAAAGCTTGATGGTAAACATGTGGAGCAAGGTATCCATAGGAAGAGAAGTCTATGATGAAGGAGCCATAGAGGAAGAGATATGATTAGTGATGGGGAATTAGGGTTTGGGAGAAGAAAGGAACGTGATTTGGTTGATACCATGTTAGACTTGAATATTTTCACCACACAAATGATCGTATATTCACTATGATATTTAAAGAATAATACAACATAAAATCAGGAATAATAAAAGGAAGGTACAAGAATTTCGACTAATTTGGAAAACTAATTACGGTGATGATTTATTCCTAATAGTATGTTTTCCTTTTAAATAATCTTGTGTCTAGAAGTATATCATATTGGTGTGATTGTTGTGTTGGTCTATGTAATTACGTGAGGGGCTAGTTGCTTACTAGTATCTCTTTATTAATAAACGTTGGCCATGCAAAAAAAATCTAGCTAGAAGTAAGAAATCAAAGATCAAAAAGATATAATAACCTAATTACTTCTATTTTGTTATGTTAATAATTTGAATAGTTGCATTAGGGGTTTAAACTAAGCCCGGTAAAATAATCCGGTCGAGTTAGATTGTGTGACGGGTTACGTAGGTTCAGGTTATTACACATCTTAGCAAAATGAATCCGGTTCATGTATCATTTCAGAAGGTTTGAATTTTATTCCGTGACGATGGTGAAGTTAAATATATCTATATAAAAGCACAACCAAATAATACATTAATATTTTTTTATTTATTTGTTTGTTTGTTTATTTTTGTCTTATAATTTTCTAGATGTTCACATTAGCTCATTAAAGTTTCATTGTTTTAATTTGTGGTCTATTTGTCATTGTTATTTTGACCCCCAAACTCTTTATTGTTTTAACTTTTGCCTTGTCATTCGTTTTTTTCTTCTTATTTTTTTTATTTATGTTATATATTCAGGTTATTTATTCTTTTATAACATTTAGCATGAGATATATTTTATAATTTTTGAGTAACGGCATTTTTGAGTATGCCGTTAAAAAGAGTTTATTTTTACATACGTCACGCCATTAAAACCAAATTGTATTTACAATAGAGTTTTTTCCATTATTATTTTCTTTTTTTGTATCGTAAACTTTAGAGATTGCTGGAAAGGTAGTAATGCCACGACAAACCGAATTGATACTGTCCCGACAATACCAGTCCCATACTGATTCCGACCAAAACACACCAGTAGCGATATCTATACTATCAAAATCGTTAGTATTATTCAGATTTAAGGTTTTGACTGATAAAGAAATATGCCAATATCCTTTTGGCATATCACGACTCTTTTGAGGTTTTCTTTACCCATTGATATACCGAGTGCCGGTATTGCACTGAACCGATACCAACCAATTTCTTTTGATATTTAAATAAACCTTTTTTCTTGTTATGTCGAACTAATAGCCATCACATTGTGTTTATGTAACCACATTTCGACATTCGGGTTTGTTACTAAGTCCCCACACAAAGCGTACCGGTACAAAGGGTTGTAAACCGTTAAGGAAACGGTTCACATACACTTACCGAACGATATTTTATGTTTGTGTTCGTTCTTTAAGAAAACGAATGCGTTCACAAACACAAATAACATCGGCATGACCTAGAGATTGAAACTGGTGTATTCATTAGAATAATGAAAGCATGTAGACAAATCGAATGAACATGAACAAGGGTATGTTCGTGTTCGTTCATTTAACTTTGAACGAACACGAACACGTAATCGAACAAATATTTATGTTCATGTTCGTTTATTTAAAAAATAAACATTTGTGTTCGTTTGCTTAAAATATAAACGAACATAACAGAACAAAGATAGACGGACATATATGAACAATTTTAAATAAATACAAATAAAGATCAACGACCAAAAATGAAAATACAAAATAAACACAAATTAACAAATATAAACCTTTAAGTAGATAACTCATCCATATAATATTTAATTATTTTCGAATAATACATAAACAAAATAAATGAACATAAATAAACGAGCGTTCATGTAGGGATGAGCATTTTGTCTCAATACCCGTACACGTATCCATATCTGTATCAATTTAGCCTATTTGGTATGGGTATTGGTACTCGTTTTTGTCGAATTTTGGTACAGATACGTGTACGGGTACGGTACGAGTACGTTTGGTATTTCGTACTTATTTGAAATATGTAGGGATTTAATTGAGATTCTTCATATTTAATTTATAAAATAAATTCTCCAACAATGTTATGATTGAACAAATATCAAATGTTTCTTCAATATTAAATAATATAACACCCAATACTCGAACAAACAAACAAATCACTTAAAGTCGGCGACCGTATTAGAGTTCTTCAATACTATTTTATCATTAAACCGGCGACAAATTTAGTACTTGCACAAATATGGCACCCGTCATGTACTTTCATGAGTACCAGTACTCGGACTAATTTAAGTTGTTTGTTACTCGTATTGCTACCAGTTTCAAGATTTTTAAAAATTTAAAAATAAATTGGCAAAATGGTAAAAAACCGGTACCGTACCGAAATTAAAAATTAATATAACTTAATTAATATTTCCACAAAACACACACACACTCCACGAGTCTCATCTAACGAAAGCTTTGAAGTTGCAGACGCTCTAAATCAGCCATCGTTTCATAACATAATTTGGGGTAATTAATTGATTTCTTTATCTTCTTCAATCCACCCACATATTATTATTATTATTATATTATTATGACCACAATTTCAAACACCCTTTTGGATTTGGGTTTTAGGGTTTTGATTCAAATTGCTTAGATCCTTGTATTATTTCATGTTGGGTTTTGATTGTATGCAATGTAATTATTGTTTGATGTATGAATTTGTTTATTTGTTCAGCTGATTTTGCTGGCGGCTATTGTTCTTGATTTAGGGTTTCGGGTTGTTGTTGATTTGATTGGGGGTTCTTAAACTTTGTTACTGTTTTGGGATTGATGAATGTTATTGATTGATCGATTCATTTATACCCGAAAATCGGGTTTTCGGTTTCTCGGGTCGAGTTTTTTTGGGTTTGGGATTTTTGAGTTTAAACCCGAAAAGCGGCCGGAGTCTGTGACGGTTTTTTCGGGTTCGGGTTATGGGTTTCTCGGGTCGGGTTTTTTGGGTTTGGGATTTTGAGTTTAAACCCGAAACCCAGCCCGAATCTGTGACACTTTTTTTCAGGTTCGGATTTTCGGTTTCTCGGGCCGGGTTTTTTGAGTTTGGGGTTTTTAAGTCCATGCCCGAACCGCGACTCGAATATGTGACGGTTTTTCGGGTTTGGTTTTTTTTTCGGGTTGGGTTAATCAGGTTTCGAGAATTTGACAGATACATAATTTTTTTCTTTTAAAGTAAAATGCTGAAAATTATAACAAGTGGGTGTAAACGAGCCGAATCAAGCCCTGTTGATGTTTTGGGGTTTTGGGTTTCTTGGGTCGGGTTTTTTGGGTTTGGGATTTTTGAGTTTAAACCCGAAACGCAGTCCGAATCTGTCACGGTTTTACCGGTTTTGGGTTTTATTTGGTTAGGTTAATCGAGTTTCGAGTATTGACAGAGAAAATAAAACAATTTTAAAGAAAAGCTAAAATGCTAAAAATTGTAACAAGTGGGTGGAACGAGCTGAACAAGCCCTAGCTCGGCTCGACGAGCCTAAAAGCTTCCGATACAAGGCTCGAATTTGGGCTCGATAACTAAAGTAGCTTCATTTGAGGTTGGGCTCAGCTTGAGCTCGAAAAAGCTCGGGTTGTTTTTAGCTTTTTATTGATCCGATCTTGAATAGCTAGTGAGCGGCTCGGTTTGTTGCGCCCCTGACAACATAATTATCTATCTTCACTTGTGAACTTAATTGCCCAAATATTTAACAAACACAATTTAGTAATATTTAAAAAGTCCATTAATAAAAAAAAATCCAAGATAACATCTTCAATCTTCATGTCTGATTTGTTTGTTTGTCCCTCAATTTCTAATGATATAGCCTATATTTAAAAAAAAAGTCAAATAAATATGTATTTAACAATAAGCATTCCTTTAAAAATTTTGGGTTTTTCGGGTTGATTTGAAACTAGGGCTGGCAAATGGGTTGTGTTGGGTTGAACAGGTCAATTAAAAAAGGGTTGTTTTGGTTCGGGTCGGAACGTAAAAAGGTAAAATGTTTCATGTGTTGTCAAAATATAAATCAAAAACAAAAAAAAAAGTAAAAAAGTAAAATGTTTCATGTGTTGTCCTCGTTCAAAAAAAAAATCCGAATTACTAGTTTACTACAGTTCGAGTTTGGGTTAGTTCCGGATTTCTCGGGTCGGGTTTTGGGGTTTCGGTTGACAGGCCTAAATGTAATGGTTGCAACTCTTATTTAGATGATTATTACGTATGTTTGGATTGTTAATATTTGCAGACAAAATGGCATCAAAACTAAAGCAATTGCAATCAAAGGCAACCCTAGCTTCGGAGTTCTTGTCGAAACGTGGAACCACTTATTACAAGCAATTGTTGGAGCAAAACAAACAGTATATTCAAGAACCAGCCACTGTTGAGAAGTGCAATGAGTTGTCCAAACAGTTGTTCTACACTCGTCTTGCCAGGTCAAACATATGTTTTTATGATAGTAGTTATTTTACTTTCTAGTGGTGTCAACGAGCCCGAGCCTGAGCTTGTTTGAGTTTGAACTTGGCTTGTCTAATGTACGAGAGCTCAACTCGTGTGTAATTTTTTAAACGTAAGCTCGGGCTTGTGAGTAACTTTTTGAGCTCGATCTTGACTGGTTAATGGTTAATTATTTATTGATTAATGCATAATTGCATATACGTTTATAATTATATTTATACGTATTTTAATTATAGTTTTTATGCATACCAGAATATAATATTGTATAGTTATTTTTATCATAATTATATATAATAACCGAATATAGGTAATAGGCTGTTTAGGCTTGCTAACCAGCTCAGCACGAGCCCGATAAGTGAAGCTCTGGCTCGTTTATCAAACAAGCTTATTTAATGTATCTTGTGGCCCCTCATGTTTCCAACCTTTTTCATCAAGCAACCTGAGCATGTATGTAGTTTCATTTATCCCAAATTAGGCCATAAACACCCCCTAATGACAAATTGACCAAGTATTTTAAGAAAAGACAAAATTACCCTTGTATCGGTTCATCAGAAAGCAAAGATTTGGTTTAGAAAACCTTGGGTGTTCTGTTCTGTTATTATTTTATACCATATTTCATCATGTTTTATATGTTGGATTTGGTGTAAACGAGGTTCGATAAATACTATAAAGTAGTTTTAATGTTCAATGAACGGGAAGTTTATTTATGTTTGTTTACCATGAACGAAACTTTTTGTTCATTTATCGTTCGTTAATATCTGTTTACGTTCGCTCATTGAAAATCATTTATGTTCAGCTATTTTTGTTCATTTATGTACGTTAGTTTACGTTTGTGCAAGTACGTTTATGTTCGTTAACATATCAATTTAAATTTCTAGGCCCATTATAATTTAGTATAGTCTTATTAATATTTTCACAGCTATTTTCAATTGATGTTAGCTTGATTATGTTTGTTCATCCATGTTTAGTTATGTTTGTTCATTTACGTTCGTTAACCGTTTGTTTAGACAGTTAATGAATGAACATAAAAGAAGACGAACACACTTATTTTATAACAAACACACATTCATTTACTTAACGAACAGACCTGAATAGGCCCAGCTCGTGTCCATTCGATTTGTTTACAAGTCTAGTGATCTTAATGAAAAAGATATATACGCGGGTGGCCTTCATAGTTTATATGCATTATTCTTATATAAAGCAACCGAAAAGGACATTCTTATGAAAAAAGTATACATTTTTTTAATTTTTGTCAATAAATGGAAGTAAAAATTGTCTTATCAAAAAAACTAAAGACTGATTCGGTTATGGCTTTTGCAGTCTTCCTGCACGTAACGAGGCATTCTGGAAGGAAGTGAATCACGCGAAGGAACTATGGAAAAACAAGAAAGATTTGCACGTTGAACAAGTCGGGATTGCAGCTTTATTTGGGCTCGAATGCTTCGCGTGGTTCTGTGCTGGTGAAATCGTTGGAAGGGGTTTCACATTTACCGGCTACTATGTTTAAACTTGCAACCATTTCGGTTCATAAAAGCTTGTCTCGAAGCGAAAGTTGTAAGGTTGTTTTTTCTTTCTCGAAAGTGATTCCGTTCTATAACGGTGATGGATTAATATAACGTTGACATTATTCGGTTGGAAATTTTGAAGAAGCTGAGAAAAACAGTTGAAAGTTTGATTAATAATGTGTCATGACTTGTTAGTTTTGTAAGGTTTGATTGATTGTTTATGTTCTGCCCATTGGTTTCAAAGATGACAAAATCAAAATGATCATGACACATGTTAGAGGTGCAAAAATCGGGTTTTTAAATACCCGGGTTCAGGTATGTCTGGGTGTTGGAAAATCGGGTATTGGCAATACCTGGGTTGGATTCAGAACCGGGGATTGTCTCTAAAAACCATACCATATGCATCGAGTTCGAGCCGGGTATAGAATCGAGTATTTTTAAAACCGAGTATTTGAATACCCTATTTCGGGGTATTGAAAAAAAATAACCCTATTTTCGGGGGTTTTTCTGGCTTTTTTTTTTTTTTTTTGTATAGATTGGATTTTTTAAGAGGTTACACTTTCAGGGGGATTTTCGGGTATTTTGTAGGTATATTTTTGGGTAATTCTGGTATAGATCGGGTATTTGAAAAACCCGGTTTCGAGTATTGGAGAAACCCGGTTCCAAGTATGGAACCGGTTCTGGTTTTCGGGTTTTACCGGGTATAAATCGGGTCCGGTTTTGGGTACGGGCTCGGGTATTAAAAACCCGGGTATTAAAAAATCGGTTATGAGTATTTTTTTTCGGGTCCAGTTCTGGGTTCGGTTTTTTTTTTCACCTCTAGCACATGTTTATGTTGGCTAACACAACCTAAGATCTTGTGCAGATTCAACTTTGTTTGACTTGAATTAATGAATCGGTGATCAATTATAGGTTACCTCTTAAAAATAAATCATATAGGCTACCATGCTTTTGACAAAAAAAAAACAATCTTTAATTTGATATTAAGTACAAAAGTTGAAACTAATTAAACATAGTGTTTATTATTATTATTATTATTATTATTATTATTATTATACAAAAAAAAGGTTTGTTTTATGCTTAATTTAACCATTCATCATATCAGTATCACTTCAGCTTTTGTTCGTCGTTCAAGCTATGTTATACTTCATTATTTATTTCTCATTTTTTTTCAATGTAATTTATATTTGAATAAAAGAATACAAAACATAAACCAAAAAAAAATAAACTAGATGTTTCATAATATTAATAAATATAATAAAAGTTTTTTAGAATAGAAAAGATTAACAAAAATAAATGTATTTTGACTCACCAAAAACATTATCATAAGTTAAATTATTAATAATTATACTTTCACACATAATCCATCTTAAAGCTATTGATGTTACATGTCTTTTAAGTTATGAGTTCTAATTGCACAACTTTATCATATGAAAAGAAGCTTTTAAGGGTTTTAAAGAGGACTTGATATAGTTTAATGATAGTCAGATCATATATGGACGACCTTTAATTTTCATTTAATAATATCTAATATACATAATCACTTATAAGGGCATGTCAATTAAGGTGAATTGTTTCATTTGACGATTACTTATGGATAAGACCTCTACATATATCTACAAAGATGACGTTATGGTACAAGGAATCAATGCTGGAGATGTCTAATGTGTTTTGTGTGGTATTGAACCGGAATCCTCATTGCATCTAATGATTCATTGTCTGGCGACGAAGTTAGTTTGGGCTAGGGTACATGCATGGCTTAAGTTACCAAAGTCCAGAATATTTGACTCGATCAAGGAGATATTGGAATATCTTGTGAATTTAAACATAATAAAGTCGTGTGTGAGGTGGTTCAAGCTATTTTAGGTGTCACATGTTGGATGATTTGGAAAGGTCGTGGCTACATTATTTTCAAAAATAAGCCGTTCATGGTCACAAAATTGGTGAATGATATCAAAGCCGTCTCATTCTTATGGGTCCAATCAAAGGAGGAAAAGAGAAAGACTAATGGTGTAGGTTCAATTTCATTGAGGTTGTAGAAGTTTCGGTCACCATTCGTGTTTACTTTTCTTTGTTTTTTTGGCTCTTACGTCTTATAAAACTTATAAGACGTTAAGTCTTTCCTTTACCATTCTACCACAAGTTCGTTGACAAATTAAATACTAATAGAAATTGGTTTGTTCAAAGACAACTTAAAGTCATCACAATTTAATTTAAATAATAATAATAATAATAAATAAAAGTCATAATTGATTATGCGGGTCCATTAACCGAAAAACCAGATTCCCCACATGTCTTGTGTTCTTAATCCATGGGCCCACAGTCGACTTTGCCTTCGGTCAACTCAAGCAAACAACCTACCACGAATTTACAGTTGAATAAGAAAGAATTATTTTTTAACTACGCTTTTATGTTAATGTTTTTTTTTATATAATTTTCTTTTAAAATAAAAGTTTTCACCAAAAATTTCTTTTAATCTTACACTTGTACCTTGTAAAGATTCAAAATCATCAATTTACGGAACATCATACCAATAGATCATAACTTCTATATATGAAATTAGGTGAAAAGATTCTGTTTATATTTTGGGAATGGATAAAAGTATCATGTATAAATATAACACACATTCAACTTTTTCTTCTTTTAGCTATATATGATTTTATCACGTATCTATTTGTTTTATCAAAATTTGGATTACGCGTATTTTTTTTAAACAAAGTTATCATGAGATGACACATGAGAAAAAGACAAATGCACTGAATTATTTTACGTATCTCATAACTACGATATTTAAAGTTGCTTTAGCACGTTTAATCATAAGACCTTGTGGAATAGATTTTGTTAAAAGCATATCGCTTTAAATAAGTATATCAAAATGAGTTCCCATGATATACATGCTTTTATGAGGGTAACGACAATGGTCGATGGATGTCAATGATGGTGATGACAGCGCTGGTGGGAATGTCTGCTATAGGTTTTGGTGAAGGTGGCGGATAACATAGTGGCAGTTGAGCTAGCCACTACATCGATAATGTGGAGGTGGCAACAACCATTTAATCAACTTAGTTTTCTATCCTTATCTTTAAATTACAAAAAAAAAAATACAAAGAATTTCTTTTTTTTTTTTTTTCTATTTTACATCAGAATCTATATCTCGAGTTTTCCTTAAAATATGAGAGAAACCTATAAGAGTTTTTTAAATATAGGAACTCATTATTCACTCTTTATATTTCTTTAAATCTTTTTTGAGACTTGTAAGTGAAAAAAAGATAATTAAAAAAAATATATATTATTTTGAGCTAAGTTATGCGTTTTTGTCTATATGATTTGACTATATTTAACTAGTTCGGCTCATGATTGAAACCTTCAATCCTCTTAAATCTTAATCATTATTGTTTTATACTTAATTGCTAAAATTATGTTAGATTTTTTCCCGTCAAAAAAACTTGATAAAATAGATTTGTTTATTGCTTCATTTTTTTTATTTCTAAATTTTATTATTATTTACTTTTCTGGCTTATCTTAATGTATTTATTCGACTAATTATTAAGTTTATTTTTTTATTCTAAATTTTTATTATTTGCTATACAATATTTAGTTTAATATTTTTTATACAATCCGTATAATATAAGATGAAAATAAAAATGTATTTGACATGACTTCATAAGTTATCTTATATGTATGTAATTCATCAATTTTCACGTATGTTTTGAGTTCAAATTTGAATTATAACCTACCATTAATTATTTTAATGCAGTTTTATTAAAGCATTATAAATTATAAAATCACTTTCACTAAAATAATATTTTACATATTTGATACTTGTCCATAAAAATATTAGTCTCGTTAGTTGAACGCAACGTTAATAATGATAACATACCCATCCCAAAAGTACAAGTTGCCAACTTGCCATTAACTTTAACTATACATTGTATAACTAGCGTTAACAAAAGAAACGATCCGGTATGAAAATACGAAACCTAAAATATTTGAAACAAGCAATGAACGAAATTTTTGGGTATGAGACCGAATATAAGTTCAGTTTCTAATTTTTAGGTGATATGCTTGATTACCCGAACTTGTTTCACATTGAAGAGACACCAGTTTAACCTAGATAGGTCAAACCAATATCGCGATCGGGGGTTATGGTAGATCTGATATCGATTAAACATGACATCAAATTAAACATTATATTTTATACATATAAAATCTATTTAGTTTATCAGATAGAAATTAAAAACCGAATCGAATTCGATTACAGTTTGAAACTCGATCTTAAGTTGTCTGAATAAGTGATTATTTTTTAGTTTGATTCGATTTCCAACCTACTTTTTTTCAAATCAAATAAATCAACCCGAACAAAAAAAGTAAATTCAGCAACTTCCATTAACAAACTCTAAACTCAATTACAATAATGAAACATTACACGGTTTATATAGACCAAACCTAAACATGTTAAAGTCTAACTAGGATTCCTAAACAATAGGTAAATTAATTAAAATAGACCTAACAACCTAAACTGAAATGCATTAAGAAGTATATGGATCCATAAATAACTTGTGTCTTGCTCGCCAAGTTACTTGCCTTGCACTTCAAGGAAGATCATTCGAAATTGCCAACAAATTTAAACAATTCGCCCATATTTTTTATCCACGAGAAACTCAGCTCCTTAATATCTCCAAGCAACTTATTAATCTTTACCACCTTTTTTTTGAATAATAATAATAATAATAATAATAATAATAAAAGCAGTAAAAAGTTTGGATTTATCTTTCCAGATATACAAATCAATCTCAATAAGTCAATAAACATTTTTCGAACTCAATCCCAAACTTGCCCTTATAAGACTCAATATTTTGACTTATCGTTTATAACTTATCAATCTTTACCGCTTGGTTTCAATAATAATAATAATAATAATAAAAGCAGTAAAAAATTTGAATTTATCAATCCAGATGTACAAATGAAACACGTAGTCGGCCCATGAAACTTAGTTTAGTAATATTTTGACTTATCGTTTATAAGTTTCTTCCTTACCTGTCACAACAACTAATAATAATATTATTCGAAACCTTCAACTGATTTCAACATTTATTATTATCATCTTTCAACTATTCATATTCATCCTCTTCGTTACACTTTATACATTTATATTCTTCTTCTTCTTCTTCTTCTTCTTCTTCTTCTTATTATTATTATTATTATTATTATTATTCTTATTCTTATTATTATTATTATGCTAGAAATTTTTTGTTTTTAGACTTATTATTACTATTATTATTATTATTATTATTATTATTATTATTATCAACTCATCAATCAATCAATCAGTGAAATCATCATCATCATCATATTATTATTATTATTATTATTATTGTTATTGTTATTCTTCTTCTTATTAATTATCACCTCATCAATCAATCAAACAGTGAATTCATCATCATCATATTATTATTATGTCAATGTTGAACAAGAGATTTAAGATCGCTAAGTGGTAAGTAACATCATCATCATTATTATTATTATTTGAGTTTAATGAGTATGATACTTAAATCCAAAAAAAAAAAATTAAATTATTATTATTATTATTATTGCTAGTGTTTTAAAATTTTGTATAATAAAAGTTTGTTGTAATTGTTGTTGTTGTAGCGTTGACTTTTGAATTGATTGATTGATTGATTGTGCAGTAAGACGTCGTTGAAGTTAGCGACGTCGCGGATAAAGTTAATGAGGAATAAGAAGGTAGTACAGATTGCTCAGATGAAGAAAGAGTTGGCTCAGTTGTTGGAGTCCGGACAGGATCGAACTGCCAGAATTCGAGTACGTTGTTTCGGTTTTTGTGATATTTCATTTGGATCATTGATTGGAGTTTTTAAAATTGTTAGGTTATGCTAATTTAATTAAAGAGATCCGGTCGATAAAAAGCTCATAACTAGATGAGTTTTATCTAGCGAGAGCCTTAAATAAAACTTGTTTAGTTATGGAGCCTGAGCTCGAGCCTTAAATAAAACTTGTTTAGTTATGGAGCCTGAGCTCGAGCCTTAAATAAAACTTGTTTAGTTATGGAGCCTGAGCTCGAGCCTTAAATAAAGTTTGTTTAGTTATGGAGCCTAAGCTCGAGCCTTGTTTAGGAAGATCGTTTACGCTTGTCAAGCATTAACAAGCTCAATGTTTTTTTTTTCTTTTGAAGTTTTAACTCTTTCGGAATCCAGTGCATTAATTTCACATTGCACAGACGGGCTCGAATCGAGCTTCAATTAAAGCTTGTTTAGTTATGGAGCCCTAGCCTCAAATAAAACTTGTTTAGTTAGCTTGAGCTCGAGCCTTGTTTAGGAAGATTGTTCAGGCTCGTCGAGCGTTAACGATACTAGTGCTTTTATTTTTAGGTTTTAACTAATTTGGAATTTTATGTATTAATTTCACACTGCATTTCCTGGATCGAGGCAAGCTTTATCGAGCTCGAGTCTCAAATAAAGCTTGTTTGGTTATGGAGCCCGAGCTCAAGTCTTGTTTGGGAAGATCGTTTAGGCTTGTTGAGCGTTAACGAGCCTAGTGGTCTTTTTAAGTTTTAACTCTTTTGGAATCCAATGCATTAATTTCACACTGCACCGCTGGGCTCGAACCGAGCGTTATCAAGCATGAGCCAAGTTCGAGCCTCAAATAAAGCTTGTTTGGTTATGGAGCCGAGCTCGAGCTTTGTTTGGGAAGATCGTTTAGGCTCGTCGATTGTTAACGAGCGTAGTGGTCTTTTTTTAAGCTTTTAACTCTTTTGTAATCCAATGTATTAATTTCACACCGCACAGCCGGGCTCGAGCTGAGCCTTATTGAGAACGAGCCAAGATCGAGTTTCAAATAAAGCTTGTTTAGTCATGGAGCCTGTGCTCAAGCCTCAAATAAAGCTTCTTTAGTTATTGAGCCCATGCTTTAGCCTTTCTCAAGCCTTTTATGGAAAGATCGTTTAGGGTCGTCGAGCTTTAACGAGCCTAGTGATTTTTTAGTTTTAACTTATTTGGAATCTTATGTATTGATTTCAAACTGCACAGCCGGGCTCGAGCCTCAAATAAAGCTTGTTTAGTTTTGGAGCCCGAGCTCGAGCCTTGTATGGGAAGATTGTTCAGGCTCGTCGAGCTTTAACGAGCCTAGTGGTTTTTTACGTTTTAACTTATTTGGAATCTTATGTATTGATTTCACACTGCACAGCCGATCATGAGCCGAGCTTTGGCTCGTTTAAGCGCTGCACACGAGCTCGAGCCTAGCTAAGGCTCGTTAAGGTTTTTCTCAAAGTACATAAAATAACTAAAATGACCATAATTTAATTACTGAATAACAAATGACCTGAGCTCGAGCTTGAGAAAATGACTCACGAGCTGAGATCGAGCTTCAGAATAAGAGCTTGTTTGGCTTGTTAAGGTTTTTCTCAAATTATATAAAAATAACTAAAACTGTACATAGTGTAGCTAATAAATAATAAACGAGCCGAGCTTGAGCTTGAGACAATGACTCAAGAGGCTAGCTCGAGCTTCAGACTAAGAGCCCGAAACGAGTCGAGCTCGAGCTCTCATAAGTCAAAAACAAGCCGATCTTGGGCTCAGCTCGAGTTCTCATTTGTGATCTGCACATTTGCATGATTTTAATGTTGAACATGTAATAAGAGATTTGCTAATATTGCATCAGGTTGAACATGTTATAAGAGAAGAGAAGATGGTGGCTGCATACGATTTGATAGATATATATTGTGAACTTATTGTAGCACGCTTGCCTATCATCGAATCACAAAAGTAAGCAAGCTTACCTGCTTTGTGAATGATGTTATTTAAGTGGTTGAAAATTATTATTAATTATAATAGTTTGATGATATTTTGTGTTAGAACTTGCCCCATTGACCTGAAGGAAGCGGTTACGAGTGTGATATTTGCAGCTCCTAGATGTTCAGATATACCCGAGCTTGTAGACGCTAAAAAACACTTTACAGCAAAATATGGGAAAGAGTTTGTTTCTGCAGCTATTGAGCTGCGTCCTGAGTGTGGTGTAAGCCGCATGGTACGATAATCTGAAATTTTGAAATATATTTTTATAATTATTATTTCAACGTTAATATAATTATTCTAAGAAAAATATTTAGGACGTTTTATGCTTATTAATACACTTTAGGTGAAATTTGACCCGTTAGAGAAAAATAGCCTGACACGACCCGAAACCCTATGCGAAATAAAACAAACTTTGGGATGTTATGGGTCCAACTTGTTTAATAAAGATGTCGTGTTCGGGTGAGCTGTTTAACCAGTTTACTAAGCAAGACTGAGTTGATTTGTTTAACCTGTTTAATTAAACAAGTCGACCCGTCAACCATTTAAAGTTAGGATATATCATATAATGTCAACATGCCACCCTGTTTGGCCTGTTTAGATTAATGGGTTACACGGGCGTTGTTTGAATTCTCGGTTATAAGTGTTCTTTTTGTAATTTGCTTATATTTTCAGTTGGTGGAGAAGTTATCGGCAGTTGCACCAAACGTGCAGACAAAAGTAAAAGTTTTAAGCGATGTAGCGAGAGAACACAACATCAGTTGGGATCCAACTTCATTTGAAGAGAAAGAATCCAAGCCTCCTGATGACTTGTTGGTGAGTTCAAATTTCTTGTAATGTTGTTTACATTCATGTATGGTATATCAGTTTTAAAAAGGTAGGTGAAAGCTAACGTGCAAACTAAAAAACATGCTAGCTAACTGTGCGAGTTAAGTAGTGTAATTATATATACAAGTAGTGTAATTATGTACTTACATTGTCGTGTAATCTATAATTACACTACTTTATCGAAACCCTTAAAAGGTAGATTTAATATCCTTTATTCTTTAGAGTTGACTATAACTAAATTTAAATTTCTTTGTGCAGAATGGGCCTACATACTTTGAGAAGGCGAGCACGATTAGTGTCGATTCTCCTAAATTCCAAACTTCAAATGTTCAAAATGTGCAGATTCATGAAGAAAATCCAAATGAACATTTTGATTATTCTCAGCAGAATAGAAGATTTACATTAGACGCTCAGAATATAACCACTGCAAAGACTCATGATGATATGAGGCCTTCAGGTATATGAATATTCATTAGATTAATGTTTTACGAGTAATGGCTTATGGAGGTCACCGAGTAATATTATTGCAAAAGTTGTCTTTTAGGCCCCTCGACTGTAAAAATGTTTAAAAGAGGCCACACAATCAACTATGCAATTGGATTCATTTACACCAAACATGTCAAAATATGCAAAAATGACAATAATACCCCTCGTATCTGTTCGGTGGTTAAATGGTTAAAGTGTTAACTTCCTACTTAACATAAAAAAATTGGTAGGCAAATTGTAAAAGCTAAAACTTTGAGTTAAAGGGCATAATGGTCATGTTGAATATCGGTTTTTAATCAGGACGGGGATCCGGGATGATGAACTTGAGCCAATCATTCCATAGAAACAACAGCAATTCTTCATTTGGTAATGAGAACTGGAATATGGAATTCAAGGATGCCACATCAGCAGCGCAGGCTGCAGCTGAGTCAGCAGAACGGGCTAGTATTGCCGCTAGAGCGGCTGCAAAGTTATCAAGCCAGGGTAAGATTACCCGACAGTATTCAACCGAATCATATAATAGTCAACATAGCTTCAAAGATTCATATAGCAATACTTCCTCCTTTAATGATCGAAAGTCAAAGATACAGAGTCAACAAACGGGTCCCACTGACATCGATACTTCTCCAAAAGCTACCAAAAAATCCAACAGTTTGAGATCCATAAATGGTTCAGTTAACGAGAATCCGGTCAATCACTTTGAAACACATGAAACTAGTTCAAAGAAAGAATCTAGAGCTCGGTTTACAAATGCGGATAATGAAGGCTCTTCCAAATATGCAAATATTGATTATTATAACCAACGTGACAACTCGGCTTTTTACCAACAAAAGGCCGGTCAAAGAAATGCCGTTGACCAAGAAAACATTTTAAGGGATACAAAAGACCATGAAACCGATTCTGATGACGGTCCACGGTTCGATACGGGATTAGAGTACGATGAAACGGAGGCCAAGTCGTTTTTTCCATCTCCAGACCGAGACTTAAGCCCGAAAAAGAATATGGGCCGGGCTGGTTCGTTAAAATCTGTTGACCACTCGGTGAAGTTTGACTTTTCAGATGGTCCAGATTCTGAAACCGAAACAAGAAAGTCGAGTTTTAGCGAGTCAAAAAAATCAACTTCAGTAACCCGAATCGAGCTGAATGATTTGGTGGAAACGGGATCAACCGTTCGTAGCGAATATGATGATTTTGATACAGGGAAAGATATAAAATTTGGAATGTTGACAGGTGGTCTTCGAAACAAAGGTGGTCTTAAGTACCCGCCCTACACGAAAGTCAAAGAAAGTCCCGTAAAAGTTGACCCGACACCTAAACAGAGTTCTTTCAGTTCGAGAGCGAACAGTTTGGAAAACAAAAAACCAACTGTTTCTGTGACGAATTCTGATTCGGATGATTACAATGAAACATTACGCGTACAAAAATCTTTTAAAACCGAATCACTATTTGCACCGCCAAATAAGTTTTTCAATAATGACGAAACCGACTCTGAAGAAGAAGTTTCACCTGTTTCAAAACGAACGTCCACTGGTAAAGTTCATTTGGGCCCGGGCTCGGGCTCGTCACGCAGGACCAAAGGCCCGGTTGAGCCCATGGGTGAAACAGTAATTTCCAATCCATCTCAATCTGAGAACATCACCGAGCCTCGACCCGACCCAGCCCGTTTTAAACAAGAGCCTTTCCGAACAAAGCCCGATACTAAGATTTCCGAACCACCACCGAAAACAACAGAAGCACCAAAACCAGTGAATCTGAGTTCTGAGACTAAAGTTGAAACAAAAGATAATGTGAAAAAACCGAGTCATGTTCATCCAAAGCTTCCTGACTATGACTCGCTAGCTGCTCGTATCCAGGCTCTAAGTAAGATGAATCATCAGTGAGTAATTATTGTTTAACACGCGTATAATCTGGTAAGTGTTTGTATTTTTAGTATTTTATGATACACGTATATGATATACATGTCTCATGTATATTTGATTTGATTTGTTTGTTTTTCGAGCAGGAGATTATCACATTCGTTACACATTGATTACATAGGCTTGCAATAAGAAAAGACGTGGTGAATCTCGTTCGATACACATTGATTACATTTTTTTTTCGATTCGTTAACGTTTCTTTAGTGTTTGTTTGACACAAGCTTTTCAAGAATATGTTTATAATATAGTGAACCTTTACACATATAGTGTACACTTCTCACCTTGTACAAAACTGGTGTATGTTTATTTGTATCATGCAAATCTTTTAAACAATACAAGCATAAGTTATGTAACTTTTACAAGGCGAAATGAATGATATTTTGTAAACGTGTCATGTCGTGATTCGTTCTTCACGGGAAAATTTTGTTTTGTGATTTTGTATATTGGTTTCTTTGGGTCGATTTAAACTAGACTAATTGTAACGTCCACAAACATTGTGCGCAACTACCCCCGCCACCTCAACCACCGTCTCTGCCCATGCCTTTGCTCGACAGTCAACACCACTACCGCCCGTCTTTACCATCACCACCTTCATCGAACCATATTCACGGATGTTTAAAATGATACATTTTGACCTGAACTCAAACCATCTCACAAGTAGCAACACAGACACAAACAACAGGCGAGAAAGCCGATGACCGGTCAACTAACAACAAATATGCATAAAATCTTTTTGTACCCATCATAACTATCCTGTCGATTGTGAGTGAATTTATGGTAACGATTCTCATGGTTATCAACGAAAAAGACGTCCCGACTCAATTCGTTTTTAACTGTTTATATTGATGCCGGTTTCTAATATTTTCACTATAAGTTTTATGAATTATAACCTATAGCTCACAATATCATAGAGTTGTATTTCGTTAATATAATTTACAATAGCTAAGTGACCTCCATTTATATTATTCTTTACTAATTCCTGTTATGGTTACAACTAGAGGTGCCAAAATGGTCAAGACGAGCAGGTTGTGTTGACCCGTCCAACACATTAAAATGGGACGGGTTGGGTTTTCCTGAAACACTTTATGTATAAGCGTTTTATCTTTTTTTTTAATTTAGTTTGTCAATTTTGATTAAAAGATTTATTCAAAGAATAATATTATTTTTTTATTAAATTGATTTAAGATCTAGGATTTTATGCATTAAGATACACTTAGACAATATCAAACCGGTTTCCTTTCTAGCAAGCATAGTTTTAATTCTTGACAAAACCAAATATTTTCTTCCCTTTTATTTAAATGACCTTTTTTCTTTTAATATGTTTTCTAATTTTCATTTTTATATTTTTGGTTTATTTGAATTATCATTTGTTTTTAAGTGTCATTTAATTTCTTTAAATGGGATTTTTATCATCGACCCGGTTTTACCAATCACCACCACAACCTTCGAATACGAGTCAATTCACAGCTGCAATGATCGAGTTTTTTTAATGTCCGGGTTTACCGACCAAATAAACATTGTCTTAAATATGTTAACAAAAAGTTTATAATATGTTATACAAGTGTCGTAGAGTTACCGTCTCAGTGTTTTATGACCGACCGACGTCATCCGATTCACCCACCTCAATTTTTATTTTTATTTTTTGTTTTCTTTGTTTTAGTTCCAGTACCGTAACAAACGTAGCTGATACCGACTCAATTCGGGTTGACTTGTCTTTGCCGTCCGGGACCTACTGACGCCATACCATTGGCCCAGTTCAATTTTCTTTTTGTTTTCATTTTGTTTAATTAGTTCTGGTATCATAATGAACGTAGCTACTACCGAATAAATCCGCGTTGACTCGCTGCTGCGACACCCGAGTTTTACCATCCGATTTTACCGCGTGGATAAATCACTAGTTAAAAGTACATTTGACAATGACTCAACAATGTATCTGCAACCTTTTTTTGAATTACAACTGTAGTAGCCCGTAACCCAATGTAAAATCAACATCAAATCACTAGCTAAAAGTACATTTGACAATGACTCAACTGCAGCCTTACCCAATGTAAAATCAACATCAACACATCACTCCCTTTCTATACATATTAAATTACTCCCTTTCTATACATATTAAATTAGGTCCATTAGTTTATATTTGTGATATTTAATAATCAACAACCCCACCACCATGAAGATCACATGGTTTCAAGCCCTATAATTCTTGTTTTAATCTGGTTCGGGTCGGTTTGCTTATGTTGCACAGCCCTATAATTCTCAGTACTACGATCGATCGAAGAAGAACAAGGGTTTCAAGCTTCTGGTTTGACGAAGAAGAACTACTACCAACACTCGCGGAGCGAAAAACTAGGGTTAGGGTTTTTTGATTTCGATTTCAAGCTGAGGAAACTAACTAACTAACTAACTAACTAAAAGGTTTGATTATCTTATGTATTATTATTTATACTTAGCTTGATTTTAACTTTAGATTCATTTTAAGCCTAAAATAGGGGTTTACAACCTAAAAAACGCCTATGCTATTATCAGTTAGCAATTAGGGCCCTAATCATAATCAAATACAAACTTACAATCTCTCACAACTTCCCTGTTGACTGTTGAGTTTATTTTTTCACTGTTTAACTTTGAGATTTTAAACAATACTAATACTATTTTTTTTAATTCTGGTGCACGTTCTTAGGTGGGCGAGAAGGGGCGATTTTAACTTGGAACCTCTCCCCCTCCCCCCAAATGGGGCGATAAGGGGGGAGGGGGGATGAGTTTTACTCGCCCATGTTTATTATTATTATATTGTGGGTGTGTGGATATTATATATATATATATATATATGGTTCTACAACACTATTATACCCCTAAAACAAAAACCCATCACATGGCGAAGACACCCAATTTTATAGCCATTATTATCAATGGCAACATGTAAGTAGTTATTTTTTCAAAAAAACACTATTTTGATGTTCATTCTATATATTATTGTTGATGGTTATGACATGTCTTCAAATTATGCAGTAAGGAAAAGTCAATGGATAGCAAGCAAACAACCATCTGAGGACGACCCAACTCAACAACTTAAGGACTTTGTCGATACAAATGATTCCAAAGATAAAGTGTGCTAAGGAATGCGACAAATAAATCCCAAGGTACCGCCAACTTTACATAATTTGTATACTGTTTTTTTGTTAGTTATTCATATATTTTTTTCAAATGAACATGTGAATTGTTAAAGTTCTCGATACATCTCATCTCATTAATAATCCAAAATATACACATGTTTCTTATTTATTTCATATTTCACATAATTAACAGTTCTGTGAATCTTGTTTGATACTATAGGAATGAAAAGGATTAATACTTGTGCAAGTATTATACCTAAAGGGCTGAGAATGAAACTATGTACTAAACCCTCGATATAAATATCGCATACCGACGCCGCACTCTCACTTGTCAAATTCTCCATTATTTCTTTCAAGTTTCTAACCTACTCACTCACTTACATATTTCTTGTTTCAATAGTTGTTATTATGATGCAAGTTGATGAAAAGGGACGGGTGAAAATCGAACGACAGCGTTACAAACCCTGCCCTCCCGATGATCTTGGTCCAACCGCCGGTCATCCGGTTTGCGAAAAACAATTCCGGTCTGACCGATTTAATACCGGTTGAACGTTAAGGCTCGGACTTTACCGGTCCGACCGGTCGAAACGATTTAATCGATGGAACGTGTTCCTACTCTCCACGTCATTTCCCACCCAAAGTTTGTTACAACCTTTTGTAAACACACCCCATTCTACGACCCCACTTTTTGTTACACTCCCTTTATAAACCCCCCTTCACACACCACATCTATTACAATCCTCAACATTCAACAAATCTTCTTCAAGGTAACAATCACAACCGTTCGAATCACATTTTATGATTTTTTATTACTTGTCTTTTATGATGATTCCAGTTAGTTTTTGAATCAAACATGTATTTAGTTGCTATGTTTCCTGTTTTGCTGCATCGTTATGTTAAAATTGGACTCAAATCACATTTTATGGACTTTGGTTCATTATATTATGTTAAAACTGGATTTAAATCAGTAGTTATGTATTTCGTGTTACATACTACGAATGAATCTAATGTATGATGAGTTGATGACTACTGTTTTGATGATGATTGTAGTTGTTTAGGTTTGATCTTCAGATTTTGAATCTCATGTCTTCTGTTTTGTTCCATTGTTAGGTTAAAATTTGTCTGGAATTACATTTTATGGATTTTGCTGCATAATATTAGGTTAAAATTGGATTTAAATCAATATTTATGTATTTCGTCTGACATACTATGAATGAATCTAATGTATTATGACTGCTGATGTGATGTTTTGTTTTGATGATGGTTGTAGTTGTGTTGGTTTAATTTGATCTTCAGGTTTTGAATCTCTATGTTTCCTCTTGTTCCATTGTTAGGTTAAATATTGTTCCATTGTTAGGTTTTGAATCTCGATGCATTGTTAGGTTTTTGAATCTCTATGTTTCCTATTTGCATGAGTTTAATGTATGATGCCTTCGGATTTGATGTTTTGATGCTCTATCAAGTTAAAAATGGATTTATATCACATTTTATGGATTCTGCTTTCATATGCATTAATCTAATCTATATGTTTTACTATTGATTCTGATTTTATTTTTTAGATACATTACATTACGTTTAAAATGGATTTAAATCACTTTTTTATTTCATGTTTTGAAAGTAATGGAGGCTGCTACTGTTGTATGTTACCGTAGCCCTTTCTAATCTACTAGACACTGTTGTTGTGACTCTAGTTAGCACCGAGTATGTATGTTTGTAGCTTTATCTTTTATATAATTTGTTTAACACAATTTGTGTTGTATTAGGTGTTCTTATTTGGCTATTGATAAATATGAGAGGGGTCAGGCAGGCCTTGGTGTGCTCCCTGGATTGGATAGTTGGATAGTCTGACCAATCTTTGTGCACACTCTGCTGCTAAGGGTGATTCTGAAGACCCAGTTGATTGTGTCACACAGGTTTTTCAACAGAAATCTAATCGAGATGGCTTTTATTTGGCATCAAACAATCTGAAAGCTTACAAAGATGTCGTTAGGGTACAAAATGTGATTTACTTTGTATTCGCTTAGCGCATATGGTTACGCTTGTTTTTGAATCTTAGGCACTACATATGCCAACCATTACTGCAGTAGACGGTGATATAACTCTTGATCATCCAATGGACGCGGAAAAGAACAAAAGCATTCCGGTTGAGGCGCCACGTTCTGTGAGGAACCAGAAATGGAAACCCAAGGTATGCTAATGTTTTTTTTCCTGAAATATGCCACGTTTTGTACGGATTTCCTACGGTCACTGGACCCACTGGATATTTTTTGTTACGTGATGAGATGAGACTGGATTTGTAGTGACGAACAACAAAAAGTCTAGGCCATAGTTATGTGGGCGTGGTAAATGGTAATATTTCAAGCTATTCTCTGCCATGGGTGCCTTCTCCCCTTCCTACTACCATCATTATCATCAGCAGCAGCATCCTCCTCATCACAATCATCAAACGGATAATTATAACTAGCCAATAAATCCTCTCTTACTCCCATACCAAACTCTAAGCAACTTTCATTAAAAACATTCATGTGAAACACATCAATATCAACCCTGGAGAACACCACAGTGTTTTGCCATATCCTCCCATCCACTACTAAATGTAAAGAACGTACGTACCTATCTTCTGAATTACCACAACCCACGAGTCACGCGAATTTGTGCAGACCACTGCCCCATAGGATAATTTTGTATATGATGGAGGTGCTCATAAGACAAAGGCAAAACCTGAAGCATTGAAGGAGGTGCTCATAAGTGTGACATTCGTCAATTTCGGGTCTTGTTTGTATTCGTTTATGCATTGTGTTACGTTGTAAACCGACCCATTTTGTAAACCGAAACTCATGATATATAAAATATTGGATTTTTATGTTACCAAAACATTCTCATTTGTTCAATTTGAAAAACCTCTTTTACGGATTCGAAAACGGACTAAAAACGACTAAAATACATAAAAACGAACTTCCGGACGCACAAACGAACCACAAAAGACGAGCTGGGCCAGCCCCCCTGGGCACGCTGTGCCGCGCGACCAAGAGGAGGCCGCGCGGAGTTTAGGGCCACCTACACACATTTCGTTTTTGTTTGTTGTTTTGTGCTTTGCTTGTTTATAAAACATAAAACAGAACCTTGTAAATAAGCTTTGACCCTTACCCTATATATACACACTCATCTTTTTCATTTTACACTTGCTCCTGCTCCAAATTCTCTCTCAAAACTCCATAGATTCAAGGTTGTTTGTTTATGTGTTCTTGAAGTTTTGACTTCCAAATGTCAAACTAAGTTTAATCTTCCTTTCTAATTTGTTCATCTAACTTTACTAACACTTGTTTATGGTTGTACAACATATATATATATATATATATATATATATATATATATACCCCTTGTTACCTTTGGTAGTTACTTCTCCGACTCCGGTTAGTTAAGTTTCGGACCTCGTAAGGCAAGGCTTCATGGAGGACTTCGTGTAATATATATACACTCACATAACTTGCTTGCACATATTATTTATGTTTAACTTTTGCTCATTTTAGTTAGTCACATTTACAAGTCATGGGTATGTGGAATCCATCTATGAACTCATTGTGAGATGGAAACCGAACCAAACCGAACTTTTGTTAAAAAGACTTGTTGTTGACTTTTTAGTTGTAGAACTTAAATATTTTCATTTGTACATTATTATACAAGGTCTATGATATATGGGTATGTGGAATCCATCTATGAACTTGTTGTGAGATGGAAACCGAATCAATCCGATTTTTACTCGCTTAAAACACACAAGTGTGTTTTTAGCTATCAAGACTTGTATATTTCTTTAAAAATAGTTTACAAACTGATTTTAATTATTTTCTTAAGTACTTGGAAATGTTGGATCCAACTTGATCTCATAACAAAGTTTGGACCGACAAAACCGGACACTCGCTTAACGTACGTTGTTAGTTCTAAAAGAATAGATCTACATACTTGGTTAAGTCTTATAAAGTTTTTGTGAGTTATCTCATAACAATTAATATTTTGGAAAGTTGACTTTGGGTTTGACCATTCGTCAAGATCCGGACCAACAACCCGAACACTCGTTAAAGACCCGTTTTAGTATCTTTAGCCCAATGGAACTTGCATTTTAGCATTTTTCCCACCTAATTACTTAACATTGGTTAAGTAAATATTAAGGTTAGATACTTTAACCCGGTTTCGAGCAAACTTACATTTTAAAGGGTTATTATTATAAATATTTAAATAGTTACGTTTTAAATCTTGAACTTTAATTGTTTACTTTTTGCAACAATTATTTTATTTAAAGATCTTCAATACAACCTTTCTAAATCCAAGATTTTCTTTTATTTAGGCTTCATACGTTAAACCCGTCGTTCCGGCAAATCTCCAAATTATCAACTTTCAAGTTTATTACTTGAGTGGGTAACTTCATACCCCGTTTTCTATCTTTTGTTTTGGGGGTGACATTTCTTCTTATCTAAACTAAATGTTTTATACTTGGGTCTTAAACCACAAACGTTGTTGTATACTTTACTTGAATAATTGTTCGATTTGGTGTTCTATGCCTATTTGCCTATGTGTTTATCGCTTTTGGATGGTGGAACTATAAATCCTAGACCACTTGGCAACCCCTCATGGCAAGGTGTCATTAACGTAATGCAATTAACTATAACTATAAAATCCTAGACTACTTGGCAACCCCTTGTAGCTAGGTGGCACTAATGTGTTTAGCGATTGTCTATTTATCCAAATCTAGTGCTTTTATCTATTGTTTTGTATACAAGTTTTGTGGCTTTTCTTACTATATACTATTGTTGCTCAAACTTATGAATTGCTCACCATCTTTGTGTTGACAAACTTTATTTTATGAAATGTTACAGGTTTACATCTTGGTTGATTTCGGATGCTTGAAGAATACCTCACAAATACCATTAGGATATTAGTAAAAAAATGACCGTATTTGATTTGCTATATTTTTGTTATATTTTGTTATGACTTGTTATGAATATTGTTATGTGACATTTTCGATGATGTGAAATGAAATGAGTTTGTTAAATATTGTCGCTTTAATAGTGTCATGTGCTTATGGGCAATCGTTACATCTTGGCATGTTCCGCCGCCTTTGGTCGGGGTGTAACAATAAGACAGACCACTACCTAACTAAATAACCATATATAAAGGCTCTATTAAAAACTTAGCCTTGTTTACAATAACGTTACCTGGTGAGATGAGACTGTATTTGAAATCACAAACAACACAAAAGTCTGGAAAAAACAAAACGTCACGTGGATATATTATTTGCATTGTCAAAACTATAGCAAGGTATAAAAACTAAATCTAATTTAGTTTTACCTGCATTATACACAAGCCCTGCATTATACACAAGCCTAGTAGATGAAGGCCAAACTATATCTTTTGTTGGAGTCCTTGTTTGCATCTTATTCGCCGCATGTCGCTTATTGGCCTGTTCGGTTGCTGTAGGTTGCTTCCTTGGCCTCTTCTCCTCCATTGGTGCCATTTGTTATTTATGCACTTCACAATCAGACCACAAAGTAACAACTAACAAAATCAATCAGGTTATAAACCTAAATATATCATACAAGTAACAAAATCAACCAGATTATAAACCTAAAGAAATCATACAATAACAAACAAAATCTAACATATAAATAACTAGCAAAATCAATGAGATTATAAACCTAAAAAATATCATACAATAACTAACAACATCAATGAGATTATAAACCTATAGAAATCATACAACAACGAACAAAATCAGAAGACACTCGTGATTTGAAACAAATCACCCTAGTCAAGGTGTTCATGGTTTTCCCAAATGTGAATTCTCTGTGTATTAGTGTGTATTAGTTCAGGCGTTTGGTCGAGATTAGAAACTTGCTTGAACCCAGAAGGTTGTGAGACTGTGGATGGGAGGCACCGACTGAAAACATTTTTTGCCCATCTGTTGTTAGTTGACTCGCTTTTGACTTTCTCATCTGTTGCTTGTGTTTTGGACCAATGCGTCAGCTTGTCAGAGGTCTCGTTGCTCATCCATAGTGATGTTAGTGTTAAATCTGAAAGTTTCAAGTCTAAGTGCATGGCTCGTTGGCCTGGTTTGAAGTGGAGATGGGGAATATGGAATGAACATAGGGAAGATTCATAGATAACGGATGGTATATCTGATTAATATCGCAGATCATCTAAGAAACACAGACTATGTGATATGAATTAAAACAATTGGGATTGATTATATATGAAAGCACAGGAAACCAACCTTCAGGACTTGCATTGTTTCATCTGGTTTTTATAAATATTTATGCGTTAAATAGGATTAATAATTAACGAATCTGTTTATTCAATAATTGTCTAATTTTTTTAATATCTTATCCTATGGGATTGGTTATGAATCAAAGATAATGAATGATGTTGGTAGTGATGTCTATGGGTATGTTTCATTGAAGTAAGATGGAGGTTTAAATTGCATGAGGGGGTTCAGAAGTCATACAGGTTATATATGACTTGGTTAAAGTATGCAGTCTGGTTTACAACTTTCATAATCTTTGGTCACATGAAGAAAACCGACTCGACCATATTTCAATGGAATCTGATTTTTCATTAACTATAACTGTTGGATTAATTTCTATTCCGGGTCACAAGTCGGTGAACCGGGCCTAAGAGGTTTTAACAAGTCGGTTAAAGTCTAAGGGGTATTATGAAACATTACATATGCTTGGTGGCCAAGTTCACCTTGTTGGCCAAGTTGACCTTGTTGCCCAAGTTCACTTTGGTGGCCAAGTTGAGTGGTGACCACATATTATGCTTGGTGACCAAGTTGGGTTACTAGTATAAATACATGTACAAAGTTAGTGTTAGACACAACACAACAACAAACACAACAATCACCACAATCACTACCAAAGATGTTGTAATCAGTTTTTTTGAGTTATATTTTATGGTTATAATATAAGTCGGTTATTTATAAGTTGTGCGTTAATTATCGTTTATCATTCTTGAATTGGTATCAGAGCTCGGTTCAAGAACGCGATAATTAACGGCCAACAAAGAAGGTGTTTCGATCAAACAAGTTGGTTTTGATTTCCCGAAGAAGTTGTTGACGTGGTTGATCGAACAAGTTGGTTTGATCTCCCAAAGAAGTTGTTGTCATTATCGATCGCATAGTTAGTGCAGTTGTTACTTTATTCAAACAAGTTGGGTTTAAGTAGCCATGGGTGACACGACTCCACCGCCGCCGCCAAAGGGGAAAGAGAACGGGCCATCCTCCGTTCAGTGTCCAATGTTAACTGCAACGAACTATACCGTGTGGGCTCTGAGGATGAAAGTAGTCCTAAGAGTTCACAAAGTTTGGGACACCATCAATTAGGGTGTCTCAGATGAAGACAAAAATGACATGGCTATGGCCTTGTTGTTTCAATCCATACCCGAAACCTTGATCATGCAAATTGGAGATCAAGAAACTGCTAAAGCCATGTGGGATTCAATTAAAACCCGACACTTAGGTGCCGAACGGGTTAGAGAAGCACGTCTCCAAACCTTGTCAATGGAATTTGACAATATGAAGATGAACGAGTCAGATTCCATAGATAACTTTGCGGGCAAGTTATCGAGCATTGCCTCGAAATCAGCGGCTCTCGGCGAAGTTATAGATGAAGCAAGGTTGGTAAAGAAGTTTCTCAAAAGTCTCCCAAGATCGAAGTATATTCAAATGGTTGCTTCGCTTGAGCAAATGTTGGATATCAATAAAACGGGATTTGAAGATGTTGTAGGTCGACTCCGAGCCTATAAGGAGCGAATCCGAGAAGAAGAAATTCAAGGAGGTGACCAAAGTAAACTTTTATTCGGCAAATATGATTCATCAAGTCATAGAATTTTTGAATCTAATGGGGGACGAGGACGAGGAGGTCGAGGTCGCGGTCGAGGCCGTTTCAATGGCCAATATCAAACCCCTAGTACCGAACAAGGGTCATCAAGTCGGGGAAAAGTAAGGGTGAAAAAAGATCGGTCAAAGATTTTATGTTACCGATGTGACCAGTTTGGTCACTTTGCATATGGTTGCCCGGACCGAGTTCAAAAGGGTCAAGAAGCAAACAAAACAGAAGCCCATGAAAATTTTGATGATGTGGCGTATATGCATCAAGCTGTGTTCTTAAATGAACAAAACCTAATACCAAAGAAATACGAGACCGAGCGGGTCGAAGATGATGTATGGTATTTGGATAATGGGGAAAGTAATCTTATGACGGGAAACCGGTCGTATTTTTTAGAGTTAAATGAGAACATAACCGGGAGGGTTAAGTTCGGAGATGGGTCATCTGTTCAAATCAAGGGAAAAGGCTCAATTTATTTTCCAAGGAAAATCGGGTGACCAAGACTTGCTAACCGAGATTTATTACATTCCGGAGTTAAAAAGTAATATAATAAGTCTCGGTTAAGTAACGGAGTCCGGATGTGACACTCGGATGAAACATGATCTTCTGACCATGTACTATGAGAACGGGAGGTTACTCATGAAGGTCAAGAGATCCGAAAACCGACTCTACAAAATACGAATGAAAATTGGAGCTCCCGTGTGTTTGCAATCAAAGATTGAAGATGATGCATGGCGTTGGCACGCAAGACTTTTCGAGTTAATGAAATCGATGGCTAAGAAGGATCTTGTACGGGGTTTACCACATGTTGAACACGAAAATCAGTTGTGTGAATCGTGTTTGGTGGGTAAACAAACGAGGCGTTCATTTCCGGCTACATCCTCGTTTAGAGTATTCCAACCTTTGGAGTTAGTTCATGGTGATTTGTGCGGTCCAATAACCCCATCCACTATCTCGGGTAATAGGTATGTCTTTGTTATTATAGACGATTACTCACGATATATGTGGACGTTTTTATTGAAAGAAAAAGGTGAAGTGTCTGAAAGTTTTAAGAGGTTTAAAGCCCTAATCGAGACGGAGGCGGGTTTACCAATGAAAACTCTTCGAACCGATAGGGGAGGAGAATTCACTTCACGTGATTTCAATCGGTTCTGCGATGAAAGTGGAATTGTTCGGCATTTTACCGCCCCGTACACGCCGCAACAAAATGGCGTGGTAGAAAGGCGAAACAGAACTTTAATGGGGATGGTGCGGAGTATTCTAAAGGCAATGCAGGTACCAAATTATATGTGGGGAGAAGCGGTTCGACATTCAACCTTTTTAATCAATCGGGTCCCAACCTGGGCCTTGGTTGATCAAACTCCATATCAACGGTTCAAGAAAAAGAAACCGATTATTGAACACGTTCGAGTATTTGGGTGCATGGCGTATGCTAAAGTTGATACTGTACATCTAAAGAAACTTAATGATAGGTCAAGACAGCTCGTTTATCTCGGGTCGGATATGGGTTCAAAAGCATACCGTCTCTTCGATCCGAACACCCGGAAAATTGTTGTTAGTCGAGACGTTGTGTTTGACGAAAACAAAGGGTGGAATTGGGTAAAGAAAGTCGAGAAGAATGACTACGAGCCAGGTATGTTTTCTATTGTTTGGGGGGTGCGGTTGACAATGGAACTGGTCAAATCGAACCCATTATTGAAGAAACGTCTAGAAGCAACCCGGGTAGCCCATGCTCTGAACTTACATCACCAGTTCAACCCGAGTCCAACGACTCAGCTGAACCAAGTCATATCGGGCCTAATTCCTCAACCCGCTATCAAGTTTAGCCGATGGGTAATGGGTCACAGGTCCATACGGGTGAAAATGAGGCCCAAACGGGTCTAAGACGTTCAACCCGAGTCTCGGTTTTACCAAGAAGATTACAAGAAGATTATATGTTACATGTTGACTCTGACTATGAGCAGTTGCTTCTTGCATCAACTGGTGAACCGAGTAGCTATTTTGAGGCTAAGTCGAACCAAGAATGGGTTCGTGCTATGAATACCGAGATCGATTCGATAAACAAGAATGAAACATGGAAGTTAGTCGAACTTCCAAATGGTGCAAAATGTATCGGGTTGAAGTGGGTGTTCAAAATCAAACGAAATGCGGATGGAACGATAAACAAGTACAAAGCTCGGTTGGTTGAAAAGGGTTACGTGCAACAAACCGGGATTGACTTTGATGATGTTTTCACTCCGGTAGCCCGAATCGAGACTATTCGGCTACTAATCGCATTGGCTGCATCAAACGGGTGGGAAATCCACCACCTTGATGTAAGAACGGCTTTTCTACATGGTGAATTGAAAGAAGTTGTGTTCGTTTCACAACCCGAAGGATACGAGAAAAAGGGCGAGGAGGCAAAAGTTTACAAGTTGTCAAAGGCCTTGTACGGGTTAAGGCAAGCTCCCCGAGCTTGGAACACAAAGCTCGATAACATCCTACGAGACATGAAGTTTCAAAAATGTTCCAAGGAACAATCGGTTTACCAAAAGACGGATGGGAAACATTTTTTGATCGTAGCCGTGTATGTGGATGATTTATTTGTGACAGGTACAAGCTCGAGTATAATTTCCGATTTCAAAAAGGGTATGGCGACCATGTTTGAGATGTCGGATCTCGGGAAGTTAACCTTCTATCTCGGAATCGAAGTATTCCAACGAGAGGATGGGATAGTAATTACACAAGAAGGATACGCCAGAAGAATTCTAAAGGAGACCGGTATGCAAAATTGTAATCCGTCTCAAGTCCCGATGGATCATGGTGTGAAATACTCAAAAGCCAAGAATGAAGTCGAACTCGATGCAACCGAGTATCGAAAGGTAATGGGTTGCTTACGGTATTTATTACACACTCATCCGGATATGGCGTACTCCGTGGGTATTGTTAGTCGATATATGCAAATCCCACGAGAATCTCATGGTATGGCAATACGACACCAATTGAGATATTTGAAGAAAACGACGAGTTACGGGATCAAGTACGGGAAGAACGGGTCCAAAAGACTTGTAGGTTATAGTGATAGTAGTCACAACATAGATGAGGATGATGGTAGAAGTACCACGGGCCACGTGTTTTATTACAGGCAATCTCCAATTACATGGTGCTCACAAAAGCAAGCGACAGTTGCACTCTCGTCGTGTGAAGCCGAGTAAATGACGGCTTCAGCAGCCGCATGTCAAGTTGTATGGCTCCGAGAGTTGTTGAGCGAGTTGACTGGAGAAGCATTGCAGAAAGTTATCTTGAAAGTTGATAACACGTCCGCAATAGCCCTTGTGAAAAATCCGGTTTTTCACAACCGAACAAAGCATATAAAGTCTCGCTTTCATTTTATCCGAGATTGCTACAACGACGGCGAGTCGATGTTTAGCACATTAGCGGGAAAGAGCAACGAGCCGATATCCTCACTAAAGCACTCGCAAGAATCAAGTTCACGGAGATGCGCGAGTTACTTGGAGTTGAAGACCTTACTAATCCGAATCAGAAATTAGGGGGGGTGAATGTTAGATTAATTTCTATTCCGGGTCACAAGTCGGTGAACCGGGCCTAAGAGGTTTTAACAAGTCGGTTAAAGTCTAAGGGGTATTATGAAACATTACATATGCTTGGTGGCCAAGTTCACTTTGTTGGCCAAGTTGACCTTGTTGCCCAAGTTCACCTTGGTGGCCAAGTTGAGTGGTGACCACATATTATGCTTGGTGACCAAGTTGGGTTACTAGTATAAATACATGTACAAAGTTAGTGTTAGACACAACACAACAACAAACACAACAATCACCACCATCACTACCAAAGATGTTGTAATCAGTTTTTTTGAGTTATATTTTCTGGTTATAATATAAGTCGGTTATTTATAAGTTGTGCGTTAATTATCGTTTATCATTCTTCAATAACCCTAAAACCAATAAGAGTTTCCTTCATCAATGCTATTACGCATCATCTTATTTATTGATGCAAATTTTACAAAATTCATTCAAATGCATCCAAAAGACAGTATTACGCTCCTTAATAGGAAAAATCATCACTTTATAGTCTTATTGCTCCTTAATAGGCAGAATCATCATTTTATAGTCTTACATACTTTATAACTTATAAGTATAAGTTATAAAATCTCATCAAGGACGACAATAATATAAACATTGGCTCTGGCCTCTGGGCCAAAAAGGAACGCGAGCAACAGTATGCGTTGAGTTGGTTCAACTCAAAAACAACAGTACATGCAACTGAAAGCTATAACTTCTACTAATTTTACTTTTCACATCAAAATTTCTTTCATTCATAATGTTTCTCATAGTGCATCTCTTGCTTGGGTATTTCGACTGATTGTGAATATAACTTTTCGAGTTCCTTAAACTTGGTAAACAAAAGAATTCATTTATTCGTTTGTACTAAGGTTTGGAACTTGGATCGCTATAGTGAAAGGGCCTAGCGTTATTTGTTACACGGCTGGACTGATGTTATGTTTGACTGGCCATTTTCCTTAATGAATGCTTATACAACACCTGTAAACCGAGTAATTGGCCATTTTCCTTAATGAGAATTGTGTAGTTATCTCGATAGCTATGATAAAATGTTATCCCGGTCTTCTTGATGTTGCAAATTGAGTTGAAGTTGATGCAAATGTAAGTTTAGTTTCATTTGTCGGGTTTACATAGTTTCTCAATACAAGTTTCCTCGCATTTGAACATCTGTTTCATGATTGAAAAAAGTCACCCTTCGTGAATCAAACAGCCAGTTCAAATCAATTTAAGCATGACTATAATAACTATAACGAAAAAAAATAAAAAATGCAAACCTCATATTCTCATAATCAAGTCTGATATTCGGAGCTATCATCTTCATAAATCCATTATAATTCATAAGAACAAACGAGCCACAACATAAATTAAAAATGCCAAAACGTCCACATAAATATAAACGTTTAAAAATGATATATGATGGATCTTATCTCATCACACTTGCGCTTCTAAGATGATTTGTGATGTTTAATTAGAAATACCACCTGTAATCCAAGACCGTCTTTCACATCTCCACTTTAACCCAGGCCAATGAGTCATGCACTTAGACATGAAAGTTTGAGATGTATCATAACTAATGGTTGTAGTTTGACTCATCATCCGGTTTACCATCTTCTAATGGTTCGACAACCTAATGCTTTTCTAGTACAACATGTGGAGGCGGTATTGGAATCGAAAAAATGTTATCATGTCGTTATTTGGATTGTTTGTGGTAGGAGTGTGTGTGGTGCGGTTCAGTGCGGTTATTGACTAAAACCGGATAAAAAACCAAACTTTCAGTTTTATGATTTTTTTTATAACCGTTTGGTTTTAGTTTTCGATTTTTTGGTTTTTGGGTTCGGTTCGGTTTTGGATGCGGTTTTTTCGGTTTTGCTAATAAAAAACATTTGACCCAAGATATTGAAATTTGGCATGATATTTTTTTTTCTTTAAACTAATGATATAGAATATTGAATATTTCAGCTTCAAACATTTTAAAAGCTAAGAAAAGATACATTTAAAATTAAAAATCAAAATCAAAACTAAAAGTAGTAGTATTATTAATTATTATATGTAGCAACCAAATATATTTGTTATTAATCATATGCTAAAACTAAACAAATGGTCGTCAGTAGATTTTGTTTTAATGGTTACTGTTAAGATATTATGGTTATTTCAAGTTTTTGGTTTGGTTCGGTTCGATTTTTCGGTTCTTAACAAAATATAAAATCGAACCAAAACCGATATTTCGCTTTTTGCTAAAGTTCAAAACGGAAACGTCGGTTTCTAATTCGGTTTGGTTTTTCCGGTTTGGTTAGTTAGGTCTTATCGGTTTTGATTCGTTTTCTTTTTGTTTTGTGCATGCCCCTAGTTTTGTTGTCATTTTATTAAACAGACTGAAATGATAGAGATGATTAGGTACGTTTATAAAAGATGGTTTATATTGAGAATATAGAGTAATTAATGAGGTAAACAAAATATTTTTTTTGGGTTTTGATCGATCTTGAAAACGATAATATTTTGTAATTCAAATTTTTGTTTTAATAAATCTTTAATGTTTTGGGGATAAATAAGTTTTTTTTTAACTAGCCCGCCTCCTCGTCCGTCTCCATGTCCGGTCTTGCGGACCTTCCCATCCAGACCACTGGTTACAACGCGTGCCGTTTTCTTGGACTTCATCGAAACACACGCGTTATATGTATGCTCTTTATGAGTGGTTTATCGTTTACTAGGCACGGTTTTGTGGTGTTAAAATCACTTTCAACGTCAAATCTTTGTGTGTTCTCTTGGCTACTATGAGTCATAAATTAATGTAATTAAAAAATTTGTATTTTCACATCGTTTTTTTTAAGATGTGCCATCATCTTCATCTTGCATCCATTTTCGTGTTATATCAATTTCAGGACTTTAGGCAGCGTTTGGTATAAATGAATGAAAATGTGGAATGAAATGGGTTATTTTAAAAGAATGAAAAAACCCATGTTTGGTTGTCGTGTGGTAATTGAAAGAACCATTCCATAATAAATGAAATTCCTTCTAAATATAAGATTTTCATTTTTTTAGTAATAGACTAAGGTAGCGTTTGGTATCCAGGAATGACATGAGGAATAGAATGAGTCATTACGTGGGAATGAAGAAAGTGGTGTTTGGTTGCTTAATGGAATGGAATCATCCATTACACATGAAATCTCATTCCATCAAAATCATTCCTTCCCAACCCCCTTCTTTTTTTTTCATTTCATTCCTTCCTCACCCTACTTTCTCAACACCACCTCCACCACCTAACAACAACAACCACCACTACCATAGCCACCACCACCACCTGACCACCACTATCGCCGTTGCCACCACCGCCGCCGCCACCACCAGCGCTGCCACCGCCACCAACATTGTCGCTGCTTGACCACCACCTCCGTCGCCGCCACCCTACCATCGACATCGATCACTACCAATGCTACCACCGCCACCCCACCACCCAAACCACTCGCCTGACTGCCATTACCACCATTTTCGTCGCCAGAGCAATCACCACTGTCGCCATTTCATTTTTTTTAGTAAAAAATATATATTTTAGGATAGGATTGTTTTTATTATTTCTATTTCTTTCTTACAATTTTTTTTTATACCAAACAACATAAAATAATTATTCATTTCATTTCTATAGGTTAACCAAACAAGACAAAGGAATGGTAATTACCTATTTCATTCCCTTATTCATTTCATTCTATTACTTCCAACCAAACATACCCTAATAGGTGTTTTTTTTTCATTCCTTCATGAAATGAAATCAATAACTGATAATATTATTATTTTATTATTATTATTAGATTAAGATTATTATTAATATTAATAATATAATATAATATATTATTGTTATTATATTACGATTATTATTATACTATCTTATTGTTATTGTTTTGTATAATAAAATATAACTATTATTATATTACAGTTATTATTGTATTATCAATGTTATTATTATTTGATGAGTCAACGTTTCACAACTCTTGCGTAATTCAACATTTTTACGATTGTTTTTATTTGGTTTAACGATCTCGCTGAAATGCACACATCCTAAAACTGAGTTAATATGAATAGTCATATATATATACTAATAATAATTACTACTAATAATAATAACAATAATAATAAAAATAATTATAATAATAATAATAACTATTATTATAACATGATAATGAAATAGTAAAGATTTATTTCATTCCTTTATCTATTTTATTCTCACGTCTATTCCATTCTCTCATTCATTCCATTTCCGGCAAGGCCAACCCAACCTTGATAAATGGAGCAACGTAGAGGTGAATAAAAACCCGGCTGGGTACATATGGTTTATAACAAGAACCGGAATAATTTTGGAAACCACGTAGTTAGTGTGAGACGTGAGAACAAAAACCCGGGTTGGGCAGCGAATATGGTTTGGACCAGAATCGATTATCGGGTGCGTGAAGGCCCGCAATAATATGAAATTCCAATATAAATAAATGCATGCATATATCGTATCTTAGGGTTTTTATGGTGAGTCGCCAAAATTTGTTTTCATGGACAAACTCCATGACTCTCTGCTTCTCCATATACTGAGTCGACTCGATGACTCAGCTGACGTTGCACGCTGCCGAGTCGCTTCCAAGGCTTTCAATACTGTGTTTCCAGGCCTTCAATAGATTAATCTTGACATCAATTTAAGCTTTCAGGATTCGAATTCTCTCAAGAAAGTATTTCTGGATCATGTTTTGAAGCTGGAGACTGTTGAATCGGTCAGTATCAACATATGTGACAACCTCAACGATGACGAGTTCTTTAAGGAGTGGCTGCCAGGGTTTCTGAATCCTTGAAATCATTGTCAATGTCTGCTATTCGTTTTTCACCTGTTGGTCGATGTAAATCGAATGTTTTGCTGCTGATTTCTGCATATTGTAAGTACATGTTTACATATTATCCTGATTATTTAGTTAGATTTTAATCTTGCGGTGCGCGCATGTAATGTATATATGAGTGGCCCTCGGGTGGGCTAAAGTGAAATGGCACTAACTTTGACGTTATTTTACTAATTTCGTGAAAATAACGTTAAAAGTGGGTGGTGGCGTTGATGGCTGAAAGACAAAGGTACATGCAACAATCAGCGGGTGTCCCAATGGTTGAGTGTTATGTGTCTTATGTCTAAGACTTGATGCAAAACTACTATCGAGCCGGGGGTGCAGCCTCTCTATTCTTACGGGGTACAGGTAAGATTGTCTACATCTTACCCTCCTCAGACCCTACCATAGCTTTGCTATTGGTGGGATTTACTGAGTACGATAACGATGATGATGATGATGATTTAGTTAGATTTAAAAAGACTTCTATGTGCAGGCCACAATCTTGTTACCTTAAAGCTCAAGTTCGCATGGCTGCGTACGCATAATTTGAATCCCATGGCAATGCTAACAAGTTTGACACTTAAACAGATAGATTTGGTTGATGAAAACCTAAACGACTTGAACAAGTGTTTCCCTAATCTTCAAGTTCTTAACATGGAAGGTGTTAGAGGGCTTAACAATCCCGAGATCCGCCATCTCAACCTCAAAGCCTTCCGTTTGGCGGATGTATATTCTGATTATCTACCATCTTTGACGCTTATCACACCCAACCTCATCACACTCAAAGTTGCATGTTTCATGCACATTGCGATTCATGTTGAAGCTCCCATGTTATCTCACTATCATCTAAGCATTACTTCCATTTATCCAGAAGGCGTATTCACCTCCGTACAGTATGAGAAGCCAAGAGAGTGGTCGGACACTTACTATATTAGCTCCTTACTTTCAAACTTCTCAACCACAAAATCACTACAAACTCTGAAATTGTATTTGGGAACGAAGGGAACAAGAGACACCCCTGATTCAAAAGTGAGCATAATCAAGGTTTTGACGCCTTTCCCGAACGTGAGTTCTGAACGTATTAATTCACGTGTTTGGTCGGAAATAGAAGCCGGTTTCAACCCAAAAGACTTGGAGAATTTTAATGTCAGAAAAGAATTGAAATCAATATGCGCATATCTAATTTTCGGTGACCTGTCATGGACTATTTCATCTGTTGCTTGTGTTTTGGACAAATGTGTCGGCTTGTCAGAGGTCTCGTTGCTCATCCATAGCGATGTTAGTGGTAGTGAATCATCTAAATGTGTTATGTTGAAGTGCATGGTACTTTGGCCTGGTTTGAAGTGGAAATGGGGAATATGGAATGAACATAGGGAGGATTCATGGATAACCGATGGTATATATGATAAACACCACGGATCATCTAAGAAACACAGATTTTGTTTATTGAATTAAAACAACTAGGATTGATCATATATGAAAACACAGGAAGTTAACCTTCAGGACTTGCATTGTTTTGTCTGTTTTTTACAAATATTTTATGTTTTAAAAGAATAATAAAGACTATGTTTATTAAATACTTATCTATCTTTTATATAACTTGTCCTATCAGGCTGAGAAGAAAAGGATTCAGAATTTTGTGCATATTTCTTTTTAATTGGCATGTTGTGATTTGTGAGATGATTTGATAATGAATCAAGATGGATCACTGAAGTAAATAAGAAGTTATACTAGTTATGGCTTAATCAAGGTATAAAGTCTGGTCTTCTGGTTTACAACTTTCATAAGTTTTATCACGTGAAGAAAACCGACCGACCAAATTTCTTGAAAACCTGATTTACCATAATCCTAAAACCGATATGAGTGTTCATCATCAAAGCAATCACACTTCATTTTTCGAAATGTACGAATGGTTTTGCCAAATTTTGAATGTATATGATCCTATTTACTTTTTATTGTACACACATTGAGTCAATTTATTAAGCAGCTTAAAGGGCATATCAAATTAATCCCTTTGTCAATATGATTTAAAAATATAAAGTTGTAAGCAAATAAAACTACAAGAAAGCATGGGTTAAACTCAAAGCCTGCCATTGTGATTTATATCGTAATTCTCTATCGTCTTTGACTCTAATCGCCCCCAACCTCATCACACTCAAAATAAAAGGTTTCGTACGGTTTGCAATTCAAGTTGAAGCTCCCATGTTATCTCACTTTCGTCTTAGTGTCGATACTCTTAAACATGCACTCAAAGAGTTTCCGAATTTGAAAACACTTTGGCTGGACTCTCGCAATATTGGCTCCTTACTTTCAAAATTCCCAATCACAAAAACACTGGCATTGTATTCGCAACTCAAGGAACCAGGAGACGCTCTAGATTCAAAACTGAGCCTAGGGAAGGTGTTCATTATTTTCCCAAATGTGAGTTCTCTGTCTAAGTGCATGTCTAAGTGCATGGCTCGTTGGCCCGACTTAAAGTGGAGATGGGGAATATGTAAGGAGAGAACGAATGATTCTTGGATAACCGGTGGTATATCTAATTAGTCATCACAAATCATCTAAGTAGCACAATGGTAATGAGGTAAGATGGATCATATGTCGCTTTTAATTACAGTTCATGTTGATGACCGCTTTTAATATTTTTACTTTATGAGTTTTGAATTATTGCGGATATATGAAGACGGTAGCTCTAAATATCAGACCAGTTGAAATTTAAGTAACTACTTGGTGAGCTTCATAAGCCAGAACCCAATAAGTTGGTCTATCGAAATTTAGTTCATAAACCCGAAGGCCTAACATTAGATAAGTATTGACTTTATGTTGACCTAATTGACGGTTGAAGTTTGGATTTTAGAAGACGAAAAACTAAACGAGTTGAATAAGTGTTTCCCTAATTACAAGTTCTTAACTTGCTAGGTGTCAGCGGAGTTAAGGATCCTAATATCATCCTTCTCAACCTCAAAACTAGTCGTGTGAGAGTATGTTTTATGAACTAAAACATATATTGTATGTATTGTTTCCTTATCTGTCTTATGTTCGTCTTTCTTGCTTCCTAGTTTGCACCATAGCTCTCAATTGGGACTGATCATATATGAAAACACGAGGAATTAACCTTAAGGACTTACATTGTTTTATCTAGCCGGTTTTCAGAAAGATTGTTTTATTTGACCGGTTTTGTATCGGACTTATAAGTGATCAATTCGTTCATGTTTATTGGCTAACTGATATGGAATTTGATTGGAATTAAATCGTTAATGTGTTAATTGAAGGTTTATTAGATTAATTTCATCACGCTTGACTTGTTTGAGGTCAAAATTGATGGGAAGGAAAGGATTCAAATTATGTGCATATTTCTTGTAACTTGACATGTCATTAATATTTCTATTGGTTGCTTGTGAGTGAATTGTGACTTGTGAGCCACTTTTATTATTTATAGAAGATGATAAAGTTGGTAAAGATGTCCTCATGTATGGATCATTGAAGTTAAGAACTAAAGATGGGGTTTGATTTACTTTCATGATTTTGGTCACATGAAGAAAACCAACCCAACTAAATTTCATGAGAAACCTGATTATTCGCCATAACCCTAAAACCGATTACTTGTCAGTTTGAAATGTATGAATGGTTTCGCCAAATTTCGAATGCATGCGATTTTACGTATTATTGACTTCATGACTCTTGATTTTGGTACATACATTGAGTCAAATTATCAAGCATCTTCAAGGGTATACCTAAATTAATCCCACGCTTAATATGATTAATAAATATAAAGCAATAAGCAAATAATACTATAATTCATGTCGGGTCCGGTTGGGCTGACCCAAAACACTTTTATGTCTAAACCCCTGTTAATATGATTAATAAATATAAAGCAATAAGTAAATAAAACTACTATAATGAAATGTCCAAACTTGAAAGTTTAAACACAACAATAGTAATAATACAATATATAATACAACACATAAGTCAATTAATAGTGTTATTTTTCTTTTTCATTTAAAAAAAATTGATGTAAATATTTACCTTCGGTTTTGCCAAATAGATTCATGGGCCTACACCACTAATGCTAATGGGAAATATATATGAAGATATTTATGTCTTATAGCATTCATTTTGTTATCTTTTGTTCGTTTAGCTTAATATATTAAAATAATGAGCATTAATTAATAGTATTGATTTTTTTTTTGTTTGTTTAAAGTATGATGTAAATATTTACCGTTTATGCTAAACATATATTTGAAAAGGCATGAAGATATTTATGTCTGATTGTCTTCGATTAAGGAAGTAGTCTATAGTTGACTGTACGATCAGTTTAACTATTGTCTTCGTTAGCTCGACATCTTGAAATAATGAACATTAATTAATAGTGTTAGTTTTTTTTTTTGTTTGTTTAAAATATGATGTAAATACTTACCTTCGGTTTTGCTAAACAGATTTATGAGTTCACACCCCTAATTGAAAATACATGAAGATATATATGTCTTATAGCCTACCATTAATTAACCAGTTCGATGTAGACCGCACGATCAGTATGTTATCTTTTGTGTCGTTTAGCTTGATATATTGAAATAATGAGCATTATTATTAGTATTAATTTTGTTTGTTTGTTTAAAATCTGATGTAAATATTTTCCTTCAGTTTTGCTAAATAGATTCATGGGTTTACACCCCTAATGGAAATACATGAACATATTTATGTCTTATAGCCTTCAATTATAGAAGCAATTCATTACAAACCGTACGATCAGTTTGTTATCTTTTGTGTCATTTAGCTCGATATATTGAAATAATTAGCATTAATTAATAGTGTTGATTTTTGGTTAAAACTTAATTATTTAAATATTTACCATCACTTTTTCTAAACAGATTCATGGGTTCACACCCTAATTGAAAATACATGAAGATATTTGTGTCAAATAGCTCGATATATTAATATAATTAGCATTAATTAATAGTGTTATTTTTTATAAATATGATGTTACTATCTTCCTATAAATACTCTCCATTTTTCCCCATTTCAATCCTGCAAAAAGGGCTATGATATCTGATCTTTGCACACGTACTCACACATACCAAGGTTATCAGAAGTAGTAAGCAGTGCACCATGGCTCAGAACGGCAGGATCTATCTTTTGATTTAATTTTTTCATAGTTGAATCTATCGATTGTGCCAACTTGTTTTGAAATGAATTTATTACCTAGGTTTTTTTTTTTTGTTGAGTTTAGTTAAAGTTATATCATGTTTTCTAATCACTTTGAAGTAGATCTTGTTTATGAGTTACGAGCAAACTTGGTAATAACTATCTTTTTCTATTGTAAAGCACTTCAATTTAAATATGTTTAGCCTAATTTTGGGATATCCCCAAATGTAATTTATTCTTATCGATTTGAGACAGATAGTTCTTTTCACATTATATTATTAAGAATATTTATTTTTGTCTTTTTAATATGATATTATTAAGAATATTAATAAAGAATATTTATTTTGGTCTTTAAGTTAGCTAGGTTTTGTATCTCATGGTCAAAATCACAAAATTATTTTAATCCTTTTTACATTTTATTTTTCTTATCATTTTAGATACCTTTCTTTTTGATTTGGTGAATGTGCCTTGGTGGCAATGCTATTAATTTGCTCCATTCTATTTTATTTGTTACGAAATTTGGATTGCCTGATTTACAATTTATTATTCTTTTTTGTTGTTTTATAGATGAGTCGGAAGAACAACCAACTATCAAGATCCGCTCATAACATGTTGATTATTCATAGCTATGTGTCATACATGTTCATAGCACTTAGCCCTCCAATAAGAAGGTTGTCATTCTTCTTATTCCATCTAATAGAATAAAGATGCAGATGCCAGATTTGAAGTTTGTGCTCAGAACCAGAGAAGACGCATACCATCCACAACCTTCCAATCTACATGTAGGACAACCTCAACCAGTGACGAACCCAGGATTTTTTGCCAATGGGGTCCCAATTTTTTCGGTTTACTAAAGTTTCGGGTCAGTCGTTATTCGGGTCGGGTCGAGGCGAGGCGAGGCGAGGAACATAATAAAAAATGGAAATATGGTGTCATTGGAAACGAGTAAGTAGAAAAAATCTAGTTTAGAAACTAGATAGAACATATTTTAACTCATTTTTATTCATATCCGAAAAACATAAACGTAAGCTATATATATTGTCTTACATACATGACCAAACCATAAAAAACTAACTCTAACACAAATAAATGATTAATTACAATATACATACACAAAATAAATAATAAAAGAATATGCAAAACTCATGTTGTCATTACATATGTTACATGGTGTAATGGCTATATAAGAGAAACTAAAGAAAAAACACAAATACCCTAACTAAATAACTAATATTGACTAGGATAAAACAAAAACAACAAAAACATAGTATGGTGAGGCTTAAACATGCAACCTCTCAAAGAAAATCCAAGGGACTTTCCACCAGACCAGTTCAACATTAATATTATAAATTCCAAGTATTAATTTTTATGGGGTCCTTATAAAATTTAATATACCGCCTCTAAGTAATTTTAAAAAACATTGGTGTCCCAGGACCCCGATCGAGTCTATATGGGTCCGCCTTGACCTCAACCACTGTCACAGTCGCCTACCTACGAATGCCCAATATGCTATGATTCTTTTGCTGAAGAAATGACCACAATTTGAGGTCATGCTACAAATTGTGGTCATTTCTTCAACAAAAGAATCATAGCATATTGGGCATTCGTAGGTAGGCGACTGTGACAGTGGTTGAGGTCGTGCTACAATGCTACTTGCATAATAGATGGTTGTTGGTCGTTTCTTCAACATAAAGGCTGCAGTGCGGATCAAGTTAGATGCTTCATCTACTAGTTGTATAATGTTCATATGTTAGTTGTATAATGAAGAGTACCAATTGTAAAGGAAGTGTTCATTTGAGGAAGTGCATGTTTAGGAATAGAAATTAGTATTTTTATAGTTTTTTTTACTCCCCCATGTTTGTGATGTGTATGGTTGTATGTAGCACCATGTGTTTAATGAATAATATAACAAGCTTTCATTTTTCCTTCACTTGTAGATGATGAATTTAAATTGAATAACTCTAGTTTTATAACCGGAATTATAGAAAAATGTAAATCTAAAAGTAATTATAAACTCATAACCATAATCACAGCTTTATTGAAAAGCCCAACCAACAAAACACCCCAAACCCAACAACCCCCACCCCCACCAACCATTTAGCTAAAGATATTACGCTCCTAGTTACACACTATCTTTTCATAATAATTTTACTTTTTTTGGAACATAATAATTTACTATTTTTCTATCCAAAATTACTTTGCATTTTACGAACGCATATTGAGTGTCTGAAATAACTATCGAAATCACCTTCTTTATTCTATTTGCCAAAACCTTTGAGATCACCTTACTAACTGACCCAATAACCAATCACCCTCTTTATTCTATTTGCCATAACCCAGTCAGGTTGATCGGACGTGGTCTTTTACTTTCGAAACAATGATGAAGGATGAACCACACCCCTGCTTAATTCCCCTTTATAATAGAAGTGTGTCAAAATGTTGTAAAAGTCACCCTCAAACAAATCCGAAAACCCTTTTATAAAACGGAAATTAAAATCATCTGGTCCTGTGTTTGGTCACCCAAAAACTGCTTCTCTAATATCTTCTTTGGAAAAGGGTAGAACTAATAATGAGTCCGCTTTTGAGGGGTGACAAACTTTTTTATCAGTAAAGTTTAGGGCCGTTTTGGACCACTTTCCTAGATTTATCTATTGCAGCTTTTATTTCATTATCTGTATATATTTATTATTATTTATTATATTATTTAAAAAAGAAACCTCTTTCCTAGATTTATCTCTTACAACTTTTATTTCATTATCTGTATATATTTATTATATTATGTTAAAAAGGAACGTTCACATGTTTAAAAATTACCGACGATAAAAAATGGCGAAAAAGTTGACATGTATATAAGGTCACCCGTAGTGGGCGCCTTCTTTAGGCGAAATCCGGCGATGATGGGCGACAACACCCCCCCTCGGCGATTTGTGGGCGATAAGGGGGGGTGGTCTATTTATCGCCGTTCTTCCCCTTTCTTTTTATTATTTTTATATTGTTTGTGTTATATATATATATATATATAGTGGAGGGTTATCCTAAAAATAAGTAGTTTTCTAGGAAGACTAGGAATAAATCACAACCATTAAATCATGTTAATCAATGGTTGAAATTTAAAATTACCAATAACGGTCATAGTTTCCTATAATTACTCTTTCACCACTATAACCGACATAGTTTCCTATAATTGTTCTTTCACCATAGGTTGTAGTGCCACATGTCAAAAATCTATTGGTTCTTATCATTTTTAGGAAACTCTTTATTTTTATTTGAACCATTACATATATATATATATTGGGCCACAACACCATTACACCCCAAAAACAAAAACCTACCATTTACTGACTGGGCGTCACATGACGCAAAACACCCCATTTTATAGCGCCTCCACTACACATAGCCTAACAAGCTAAAGTAGAGAAAGTCAACAAATGTCACATTTATATCTTTTCACATATCCCCCAAAAAAAAATTTAATCTCTAAAACTCAAGAATCAATCGACTAGAATTATTTTATTATTCCTACAAAAATTTAAAAACATCATTTCAAAGTAAGAAAAGATTTATATCAATCAACTTATATACTATTTCTTATTAAAAGCCTTAAAACATCCGTTTAAAATAAATAAATAAAAACTTAAATGAAGTAAATTTTTTACTAGTATCGAATGAAAAAAAAAATAGTATGAAAGATGTGATCAGTAATTTTCCTTTTATTATAATTTCGTGGCTCCCCTTTTATTTAAATAAAAAACCGACGCATGTAAATAGATGTAACCAGACGGACATAAACTCACATATTACCAAACATTTACGAACACTATTGAACGAATGAGGCATCATTCATGTATGTTCATTTATTATACAAACGAACATAAATGAACTTCCCATCGAGTGACAAACCCTTTTTTTTCTTTGAACGACCAACAAACAAAGACTTGCCCATAAGCGTCTCCAAGTTAGTTTCAGAAAAAAACTCACCCAATGATGATAAAACCCGAACCGCACGCACCCGTAATTGGAAATAACTTTAGAGCCCTACAAAAGATATTTTCCTTCGTTTTATTTTATTATTATAATAACTGTGTGTTCTCTAAACCCTAAACCCCTAATTATAATATCTTCTCCTCCGCTGTATCTTCTTCTTCTTCTTCTTCTTATTATTCCAAAACCCTAATTAATAATAATAATAATATGAATCCAAAGCACACTCACAACTCCAATTACTCACAGTTCCAAGACGCAGATGAAACAATCAAAGAAGCCGCTGACGTGGCGGCGGATGATTCGTTAATACTCGGTGGTGATAAGACCAGTGCTGATTATTACTTCGATTCATACTCTCATTTTGGTATAATTAATTATTACTTATTTAATTTAATTTAATTTAATTTAATTAACTGTTTTATGTTACTCTGTATGTTGTTATGTGACTGTTAATGTTAATTGAAAGTGTATAATGTTACAGTTGGTTGAGTTATGTTGATTAAAGTTGCTATTTTTTATTATTATAATATTTTTTTGTTTAGTTTGTTAAATATGTGTTTATATAATAGTATGTATCATATATAAAGTTATGAGAAAAGGACTAAATATTATTTATTGTTTTATATATAAAAATTTTTCTTATAAAGGTATTAAGAAAATGGTTAAAAATGTTTATAAATTAATTAATAAATAATAAACGAGTAGAGCACAAGCTTAGTTTGAGCTTGAGAGAACGTATATTGAGCCGAGCTCGAGCTTTAGAAACAGAGCTCAAATTGCCGGCTCGTTTGCACCCTTAGTTTTATTATTTTTCATGTTTATATGACAGGGAATTTTTCAATAGTTTTAGTTGTGTCGGTTTCTTAGGGGTAAAGTTTGTTGATGAATGAGTTATGCTGATTGAAGCAGCTAAAAGTTGTTGTTTTTTTGTATTAAAATGGAAGGAAATTACAAAATATCTCGGCTGTGTTAGTTTTTAGGGTTTGAAATCAATTAATAAACGAGTTATGCTGATTAAAGGAGCTAATGATTATTGTGTTTATGTTAAAGTGAAAAAAAATTGTAAAATATCTCAGTTGTGTCATTTTCTTAGGGTTTGAAATCAATTGATAACGAGTTATGCTGATTGAGTTAGCTAAAAATTGTTGTCTTATGTTTGTTCATATAAAATAAAAGGAATTCATACAGTTGATTCAGTTCTTTAGGCTTTGAAATCAGTTGATGAGCTAACAACTGCTGCTTTATGTTTTTTTTAATAGAAATAATGTATAGTTTATATTGAACAAAATGATCCAATTACAACAGAGAGGCGGGTACGCTGGCAACAAGCTGTGCCGCCATCCCCTTTTGAATGGCAAACCCGATCCTACTGAAAACAAAGTTATAGCTCTTTGGCGTCGATAAGTTATTGTGCACGACCCGCCACCCCCTTTATGTTTTATTCATGTAAAAATGAAAGGAAATCATACATTTTATCAGCTGTGTTCTTTTGGTAGTTTATGAATACAAATGATATTTTGGTAGACGTAGTTTATATTGCTATAGTTTATAAGCGTGTTATGTTAATTAATTTTTTTTAAAAAAGCAATAGTCCATTTTGATGAGTGGCTTAATTGTATCAGCAATTAGTTTCCAGTATTTTTTTCTATTTAACTGTTTATAGATATTTTCTTTATGTTTTGTTCATTTGATCCTATAATATCATCTGACGTTTTTATGTTTTTGTTTTTATGGTTGCAGGTATTCATGAGGAAATGCTGAAGGATGTGGTGAGAACCAAGACTTATCAAAATGTTATCTACAAGAACAAGTTTTTATTCAAAGACAAGATTGTTCTTGATGTTGGTGCTGGTACAGGAATATTATCCCTCTTCTGTGCTAAAGCCGGTGCAAAACACGTTTATGCTGTATGTATCTTTTTGTTTCTTTCACATGATTCATATTAAAACTCAAATGCTAAACACTGATATTTTTTTACTGTGTGTTTGTTTGCAGATTGAGTGCTCACAGATGGCTGACATGGCAAAAGAGATTGTTAAAGCAAACGGTTTTTCAGATGGTATTAACATCTTCTAATTTCAAGTTCTTACATTTTTTTTAAATGTTTGATTAACTAGTCAACTAATTCTTCGATTTCTGTCTTATTGTCACAGTTATAACTGTTTTGAAGGGAAAAGTTGAAGAAATCGACCTCCCGGTTCTACAAGTGGATATTATTATTTCAGAATGGATGGGCTATTTTCTATTATATGAGAACATGTTAAACACAGTTTTGTATGCTCGTGACAAGTGGCTGGTAAGTTTCACTTATTCTCTTCGGTTCTTAATTTGTTGATTTTGTTTTGTTTTATATCTTTCATTTGATCTTTATAGGTTAACAATGGTATTGTGTTACCTGATAATGCATCACTCCATTTAACAGCAATTGAGGATTCCGAATACAAAGAGGACAAGATTGAATGTATGCAGCTACCTTTGACATAAGTTAACATTATGTTGACTGACAAATATACGGGTTTGACTTTATTGACTTTTGTTTGTTATGTCCGCAGTTTGGAAAAACGTGTGCGGCTTTGACATGAGCTGCATCAGGAAGCAGTCTATGATGGAACCTCTTGTTGACACAGTTGACCAGAATCAGATTGTTACAAATAGTCAGTTACTTAAGGTGAGATATATCTCAACATATTTAACTGATTTCACTTGTTGGGATTTAAACATTTGCCAAATCAACTTTTTTGTAAGTAAACCTGTCTAACTTGTCATGCTTGAAATCATACAGAACATGAATATCTCCAAGATGACGTCTGGGGATGCATCATTTACAGCCCCGTTCAAGCTCGTGGCTGAACGTGATGATTACATTCACGCTCTTGTAGCTTACTTTGATGTCTCTTTTAGCGTGTGCCACAAAATGACAGGCTTCTCTACAGGTTAGTTATTTTCTTTATATTTTCTAAATGTTTGTGTTGGGTTTTTGGTCATAACAGGTCAGGTTGGGTTGACTGAAGAAACAGTTATTAAAATATTAATATAAGTTTTCAAATAAAACAATTCGAAGGTACAGTGAAAATACGTTTCAGATGACTTTTAAGGTGGCAATTTCTGACGCAGACATGAAATTAATCAAGTTTTGTTGGCCAAATCAAACGCTTTTATAAAATGAGTTGTGTTCAAGCTGACCTACTTTACTAAATGGGTGGTTTTTGGGTTGACCTGTATACCCGTTTAAATCAATTTCTACAACCCACCAACCCGATTAACAAGTTGACAACTTGACTATAATCCGCCAACTTGCTTGACACGCTTAGATAAGCAGGTTAAATGTGTCGTGCGAGATTGGGTTGATGTTTTTTGGCAAGAATAAAATATGGGTCATGTTCAGGTTGAACAACTCAACCCACCAACCTGACATGATTGACATCTTTACTTTCAACCCGTTTAAGATCTTATGTAACCAAACCAACAACCGGCTAAAGTTTCAAAATTTCTTGTAACGCAAAAGTCAAACCCTAATCTTGTTGCATTGTTTTTCATAACCTAGGACCAAGGTCAAAGAGTACACATTGGAAACAAACAGTGCTATATCTTGAAGACGTGTTAACCATATGCCAAGGCGAGTTCGTGGTTGGAACCATGACCGTGACACAGAACAAGAAAAACCCTCGAGACGTTGACATCACTCTCAAATACTCGTTAAACGGGCGTCGTTGCAATGTCTCGAGAATCCAAGAATACAAAATGCGTTAATGCAAAAAACGAGTTTGGTAACGCGTTTTGATTTTGTCGGGGAATCACTGGGAGTTGGGGTCGTTTTGCAAGTTGATTGCAACATCCCGGTTTATGCATTAAGTTTTGTATCCTAAACTGGTTATTTTTATTCATGATTTTATGACATTTTTATTGGGTTTAAATGATTTTTTTAGGCGTGTTGGCGAGCCGAGTTACACTTGTTTCGTTAAAAGCTTGACTTGAGTTTGAGCTAAATGACTTATGAGCTAAGCTTGTTATTAATATTATTAATATGTTTATTTATGATCAATTTAGTTTAAGCTATTTGTATATATCACTTACAACCAATGGGATGATAACGCGTTGATAAATGATTGGGGCTTTGGTTCGTTTGAGCCAAGCTTAGGCTTGTTTAGGATATTTTTTAAAATATATAAAAACAATAAAAAAACATATATAAATTAATACAAAAATAACGAGCTTAGCCTGAGCTTGAAAAAAAAAACTCATGACCTGTGCTTGAGTTCTCAAGTTAAAATAAGCTGAGTTCGAGCCTAGTCGAGCTCAGCTTGTTTATACTCCTTTTGCGACGTAGTATCTAGACAACGCTGACGTGTCATATGGCTCGTATGTATGAGCCGTATGGCAAGACGAAAACTGGTTATACGAACCATTTTAATAGCCAAGAGAGCCGTATGATGTATGAAGGCTAAATCACAGGCTAAGTATAACTTAATGTTATTTATTTTTTCTTTTTTTTTTTATTTTCTTTTTACTACAAAGAGGCAAAAATAAATTTGAAAAACATGAACGGCTAGACTATTAATATCAGACAAATTGATGGAGAGAAAAAATGGAAATAGGAGGAAAAACCGCTACTTATATGCCACAAATAGTGACGACTTATAAGAATTGGAGAGAGAGAAAACAAGACCACCGATTGTGGAGAGTAATAATATTAAAAAAAAAGTTTATAAGGATTTGTTAGGTTTTGTCGGATGGACACGGAAGCCGCGGCCATGGCTGATTCCGTTCATTCTATTGCCGCTGATTTGCCAACGCTCCATTTTGGCGGCAAGGTTAACACACGTTTACAACTTGCTAATTACATGTCAACGCATTTGAACGTGTCGTGTTCTGGTTGATGTTTTTGACACGACCAAATTCTGTATATTTTTATACAAATTGATTTAAATTTTTATACATTTATTATTCATACATGAGATTATATTACACATATGGCACCAAATTCTGACACTAACCTGAAATTTTGGCCCGTACCCGAAAATCATGACAGATACGTGAACCCAATCATGACCTGCATATTTGCGGGTTGAGATGAACTCGTTTTGTTTGACCGTAAAGTTTTTTTTTAATTGTTTTCATATATTAGTACTTAAAATTTACATTTCACAATAATAAAATACAACTTTATATAAAAACTTACATTTTATTTTAAAATATTATGTTAATTTTCTTTTAAAGTTTTAAATTTTGGCAAAAGAAACACAATTTAGACAAATATAATAAGAAGTAAATAAAGTGAATATTTTAAATGAGTTCGACCCAAAACTGACACAAACCCACGAATTGGACAGGTTTTTGTGTTGTGTCGAATATTCACAGCACTAGATCTATGCATGTGTAATTGGACAATAGGTTTGTTTAGAAAGTGAATATTACGTTACGTTGTTATGCATAACAGCGTAGTTGGACATATACAATACAGTTGTTTGTCCCGCGTGGATTTTGATGTTCCACATAAATTTCATTATATTTTTTTTGTGTTTGAATGTTAATGCAGGAACATATCATTCAGACTGGCTGCGGTTCTGTGTCTGTTACTGTGTATGGAGATCAAAAAAAGCCACCATTGATTACTTATCCTGATATAGGCCTAACACGTAACGATCAACTATAAATTCTAAATCTTTTTTCTTTTAAAACAATGTCGGTTTTTAATTCGTGTTTTTGTGTTTGCAGACAAGTCTTGTTTTGAAGGACTCTTTGTCTCGCCCGAATCGGCTTCCTTGTTACTCCACAACTTCTGCATTTATCACATTACTCCACCTGGTCATGAGGTTTGTTAGTGTTTTGACTTTTTGTTTCAGACCATGAAGCACCAAATACCTTCTGATACGGGTCAAAAGTAGGGGTCGGTTTTGGGCTCGAACAGAACCAGAAACCGAAAATTTGGTTTTGGGGTTTGTCGAAAACCGTTTGCTGTTTTCAGTTTTTATAATGAATTCGGTTCGGTTTTGCCATTTGGGCTTGAAATTTTTAGGAAAAAAAGTGGCCCAAAATAATGCATTTGGGCCCGAACCTTGGGCCTAAAAGTTTTTATGTTAATTAATTATTAATTGATTATTACACATTTGGGCATGAAACTTTGGGCCTAACTTTTTTTTTTGTTAATTAATGATTAACTTATTTGGGCCGAAGTTTTATGTTTATTAATAACTAGTTTTTATCCCCCGTATTACGGGGGATTGTTTTATATTGTTTGTTCTAATATTTATTTATTTATTTTATGAATTTATATTTATTTTTACTGTATGAAAGTTAATAATATACTTATGGTTTGATAATAAATTGTTTCACAAATAAATGAGATGTTATAACCCGGTTTAAAAGCTATATGGTTTTGATGAGACCCAAGACCCGTTTATTTTTTTTACTATAAAATTGGTTTTTTAATTATTAATAATATTTATGAAAGTTAATAATATACTTATGGTTTGATGAGACCCAAGACCCATTTATTTTTTTTACAATCAAATTGGTTTTTTAGTTTAAATAATATATATATATTTTTTTAAAATAAATAAGATATTAATTTTTATTATATTCTATTTTATAGGATTTTTACATCAATAATTTGGTGAGAATAATTTTTAATTTAATGAAATGTTATAACCCGTTTAAGGAATATCTGGGTTTGGTAAGATCCATACCTATGAATTCGGGTCAAATGCATGAGAAGCCTCCATTTAAAAATCAAGCAAATCTAGTGACTCCAAAAAAAGGGGGAGCGACCACATCGCGACACGTAGGATTTTTATGTCTTCGTTTATATATATTATAGAGACGTAGGATTTTTATATCTTCGTTTATAAATTGGTTTTTTAGTTTAAATAATATATATATATATATATATCTTTTTTATAAATAAATAAGATATTAATTTTTATTATATTCTATTTTATAAGATTTTTACATCAATAATTTGGTGAGAATAATTTTTAATTTAATGAGATGTTATAACCCGTTTAAGGAATATCTGGGTTTGGTAAGATCCATACCTATGAATTCGGGTCAAATGCATGAGAAGCCTCCATTTAAAATTCAAGCAAATCTAGTGACTCCAAAAAAAGGGGGAGCGACCACATCGCGACACGTAGGATTTTTATGTCTTCGTTTATATATATTATAGATTAATTTTTTATTTTTCATTTGAGCCTGAAACTTAGGCCTAAATTTATTTGTTGATTAATGATTAATTTATTATTACATATTTGGGCTTAACTTTTTTTTCTACATCATTTGTTAATTTTTTATAATTTACTTAACATTCAAAATAAAAATTATAACCCATAAATTAAATAACTAAAGTCGCTTTTTTCCGGTGTTTACGGGTTCGGTTTTTTCAGTACATGAAGAACCGAAGCTTTGAAAGGGTCAAAAGGGTCGGGGAGGAACGCTTCTTTGCCTGGCGTTTTATACTTAACAAATACACGTGCTAAATATAATCACAAAAAACTATACTGTCATAATATTAAAAGATCATTTTTGCATAAAGCGAGTTAGGAGGTTGTATGCATTGTAGATAGTCAAAACTCAAAATACACTATTAACCGTTTTTACCCGTTTAACCCATTAACTTTTTGACTAGACCCGTTTAGCCCGTTCAGTATAAACCATAAGTAAACGGGCCACTTATTTATATTATCAATATAAAATTTTCTTGTGGGATTTACACAAAACTTTTTGCAGATAGGAGCTGCAACATTGTCTATAGATGAGCCTGCGCCTTCTGTTGTTGATCTTTGTGATCAAATTCTTGTGATTCTTAATCATTTTAGGTAATAATAAACATTAAATATTGGTCAACTGTTACACAATAAACTTATGTGATGGTATGTTTTTCAGGCTTGGTTCAGTCATGTGCATGGGTGCAATGGCGGGCGCCTACATCCTCACATTATTTTCGGTATTATTTACTTATAAATTTTTGAGTGGGTCGATTTTGATTATTAGTGCATAAAACCTTCTAAATCATTTGTTTTCTCGAAAAGTTAGATTATTATTATTATTATTATTATTATTATTATTATTATTATTATTATTATTATTATTATTATTATTATTATTATTATTATATAGTTTTGGTAATCTTATGTGTCTAAAAGTGATGTTTTTGGAGTGATTTGCTTGATCATATTTGACTGATTATTATTATTATTATTATTATTATTATTATTATTATTATTATTATTATTATTATTATTATTATTTTATATTTTTATTTTTTGCAGATAAAATATAGTGAAAGAGTGACTGGTTTGATACTTGTTTCTCCTATATGCAGAGCAGCTACTTGGAATGAATGGATTTACAATAAAGTTAGTGTTTTTCATTATTGTTTCATTAAGTAATAATATAAATAAATTTCATAATCAGTTTTAACACATTATTATTTTAAATAAATTTACTAAATGACTACAAATTTACCTTTTTTACCTCGACCCGTCAATCTTTCGCACACATTTTTTAAAGTGATGATTGTGGTTTGAAAAAATCAGATGTTCAGTTAAATTTACATTTTTCTAACCAACGTTTTTGTTTGTAGATCATGTCGAAATTGCTTTATTATTGCGGTATGTGTGACTTAATAAAGGAGTTATTGATTTACAGATATTTCAGTAAGGTATATATTCCAACTTCTTACTTTTATGATACTTTCTCTCTAACGGGCCGGGCCCACACACCATCACTATATAACTTTGATCATAAAATTTTTACGCTTTAAATCAGGGAGTATGCGGTGATCTACAAGTCCCTGAATCGGAAATGGTTCGAGCATGCAAGAAGGTTAGTGTGAAATTACCTAATCGCCCTTGGATAACTAGCTTAGCTTTAATAAGTAGTGATAAGTGAATGGGTAAATATGTAATTACCTTAATGCTTTGATTTTTTTCTTATAGTTATTGGACGAGAGAGATAGCATCAACGTGATGCGTTATCTTCAAGCACTTGACAGGTGACAGTTATGACCCATTTACTTATGTTTTATCTGTAATGAGTCAAACAGGTCGAAAGTCATTCAAAGTGTATTGTTTTTAATACATACAACATGCCAAATCGCTTTATTTGAAATAATATACTATTATTGTAATAATATATATCTTTTAAGTCATTAACACGTAAATTAATAATAATAATAATAATAATAATAATAATAATATTTTTTTGATAAAAGAATTTCGGGTGGTGCAAACAAGCCGAGCCGTGCCCAAGCTCAACTAGGCTTGAGCTCAGCTCATTTAACTTACACGGAGCTCGAGCTCAGCTCGTTTTTAGCTCTATTTTCAAAGCTCGAGCTCGGCTCGTGAGTAGATTTTCAAGCTTGAGCTCGCCTCGGTTACTATTTATTAATTATTTTTTATATATGTATAATTATTTTTTTATATATGTATAGTTATTTTTATATATTTTTTTCAGTTATAATTTTATGTATAATATAATATATGTTATTTAATTATTTTTATTTATTTTTTCATAATATTATATATACTATTTAATAATTATTGAATATATATTTTAAAAAATTATATAAATTGCAGCTTCATTTAGGCTTGTGAGCCAGCTCGAGCTTGATAAGTGAAGCTCGGGCTCAGGCTCGTTTATTAAGCGAGCTTACTTTTAGGCTCGAGTTCGGGCTCAGTTAAGCTCGGCTCGATCGACCTTTTTAACGAGCTAATCTCGAATAGCTCATTTGACTCAGTCATTTTATCACCTCTATTTATAACTCTATTTTACATTTTTGTTAATATCTTTTATTTATTGTTATGAGTAGGAGACATGACATCACAAAAGATTTAGAGAGCCTAGAATGCAAAACTATTATTTTTGTTGGTGACAAGTCTCCATTTCTTGATGAAGCTCTACATATGAAAACAATATTGGGTAAAAAGTGTTTCCATTTGGTTGAGGTATGTTTATCTAGTGAAATAGACTATTATAAGTTATATATATATATATATCCTTATTTGCCGGTTTGAGATTCAAACGCTTTCGGTTCAGTCTGGTTTGAAATATGGAACAAGCCGTGTAAACTGTACTGACTATTTGACATTTGTTATCACTTTTTATTTTTGAATTTGTAGTTATGTACATGGCCATCTCTGAGAATCGTAAAAAAAAAAAAAAAAGCCGAAGGCGACAAAATTTTTGGGCCTTAAGTAAAATGGTTTTTTTGTTGGGTTTAAACAATTAAATTTTTAAATGTGCTTAGTTGGTTATGATTTGCTTTGTGCAAAAAGTTTGTGTTTATAAAAATAGGTTTAAATGACTAAATGAGTTGAGTAATTAGATTAAAACATTAAAAATGAATTTTTTTTCATAAATATATATATATATATATATTAAATTTCGGGCCTAGTGGGCTGCTGGGCCTGTTTCAGTCGACCACCCTGCCCTCCTTGAGACCCGACCTTGGTTATGTATATATATCATATTCATGAACCGTTTTTTTTCTTTTTAGAAATTAAATATATTGAAAAAAATCAGTTCAGACCGTCAAAACGGCAAACAGGTAAAAGTAAAACCAACTAAAATATTATTCAACTGACCGAACCGAACCGTGATGCAGGTACATCCATGTGGATCAATGGTGCCGGAAGAACAACCTCATACAATGTTGATCCCTCTCGAATATTTTCTAAAGAGATTCGGATTGTATAGACCATGCCAGTTTAATGATAGCCCACGAAGCCCACTTGAGCTGTGTTGTGTCGATCCCGGGCTTCTTTACCCAAAACGAATGGGCCTGAGGCTTAGACCGATTAAAACACGGGTATCTTCTCCCAAACCGCGTGCCAACAAGAGCTAGCAAAGGCTTTCTTCCTATGGAAGGGAAGACATATACATACCAACAATGGCGAAGCTTGAATGAAAACACAAGGATGGCTAGACTTAATATGTATAAAAATTTCATAAATACGGGTGGCCGGGCTCAAAGTTTTCAGATGAAAACGGGTAAATTTATACCGCGTATAAAAAATTTTCGAACGAAAATCCATAAATTTTCACTGTTGAGAAAAGAATGGGGATGTCCGGGGCACCCCGGGTCCCGACATATGCTTCGCCAATGCATACCAAGGGAAAGGATATATAATCTTTGAGTGATTACCATTAATTTATTTGTAGTTTTTTCTATAAATATTTTTCTTTGTATTCTGTAAAAATGAAATTATAAATCTTGCCTTTCCATGTACGTTATAACCGCAATTTTAAGTAGTGGACTACGAAATCCGTACAAGCATTTGTACGTGATGAGTGAAAGATAGTCACATGTAGTGGGAGAAAGACAGAAAGCCATTTAAAAAATCATGTTTAAAGCAATAAGTTTACTTAAAGCTGTTTAGTATTAATATCCTCAAACTAGATAGTGTGTTGCACATGAGGTGATTTAACTGAAAAACTTAACGTCAGTTACTGTAAATAACAAAATTCGAGAGAAACATGTAAATAAAGGATAAAGAGTGAAAGTCATTTTCAAAAAGGACCCATTCAATAATGTAGCTAATTTTAAAGAACAAAAATTATAATTTTCTCTATTGGAATGATATACGAAATCAAAAGGTTCTAAAGAGATACATATGAAATTAACCTTGTAACTAAATAAAACAATAACAAATAAAATCACAAAAAAAAAAAAAAAATATTGATTTTTTGCTAAGGAATTATAAAAGAAATATACAAGTGTTATACAGTAGCGTTATGATTTTCACTTTAGATTTTGTGCTAGTAGCTCTTTCGTGTCTTCGACCGGTCTAAAACTTAGACTGTAAATTCTCAATTACATCGTTACTGCTTTGAAAGGCTTTGGCAAGAATATCAATAGATATATCAGGTTTCGAACCAAAAACTGTATTTGCAATTGTGACAATACCAGGGTCCTGACTGCTTAAAGTCGAAACCGCACGTGCATTTGTATTTCCAAGGTTTCTTTGAAAATGCACGAGTTTCATTGGAAAAACAAAAACGTCACCCTCGTGCAAGATTTTAGTGATGAAACGGTTTTCAGGGTTTGATGTGACAAATCCAACCTCAATAGTGCCTTCCAAGACGGTGAAGAGCTCAGTGGCCCGTGGATGATAATGAGGCGGGTTGAGCCCCCATGGGTCATAGTCCACACGAGCCATTGCGATTCCTAAAGTGTTGAGTCCTGGCAACTCATGCACGAAAACTGTGCTCACCTTGGACCCAACTGGATTCGACGTGTTTCCCCTCATACGTAGCCCATCAAAGTAGAAGTCGTTGGCTTGGACCAAACTCGGGTCCTTGCAAGCAAACCCGTTCACCAAAACTGCCATAAAACACGAAATGGGCTGATTAAGTAACTCTACATAGCGGATTAATTAGTGTAATAAACACATTTAACTTTTTAATGTAATAAGTTTACAAAACAACATAAATATTATTAAAAAAAAATTATACAATTTTTTAATAATTTTAAATTTCAGACTTTTAAGATACCTTTTTTTTATCTAAAATGCTTTTACATACACGTTATCAAAATATATACTATATAAAATAAAAAAATCATTATATGCTTGTACAAATAATAAGCTCGTTTAAACTCTTGAGCTCATTTAAGCTTTACGTGAAAGTCAGGTGGTTTAGTTAGGCTCGAGCTCCTTTATTAAATACACTTTAACTTAGGCTCAAGCCCAAATTGATCAAGTTTGTTTCAAACTTAAAAAAAGGTTCTCGAGCAGCTCATGAGCGGTCTTGATATGTTACACGTACCCTTAATAACTAAATGTGTACCCTTAATAACTAAATGTGTAAAAACCGTCGCCTCTAATCAAAATCCAAACAAACAAACTAGAAATACAAAATTAGAAAACGATTATCATACCTTTGGAGTACGGGTCTGCAACACAGAAGTCTTGAAGCGGACTAGGGTCCGTTGCTAAGGCTACGGAAGAAACAAGAACGAGAAGCAAGAACGAGCCGAGAACACGAGCCATTGATGGGTTAAATTTGTTGTGGATGTAATGGTTAAATGATGCAAGGTTGAGTTGCTTATATAATAAAAGGAAGTAAGAGTTAGTCGTTAATTATGGCCGTCTTGTAAATCATTGAAATAGTCATTTAACGTAGGTAGCATATTAAAGTGTTTTGTAGTTTAAATCTTATGGCTGTCTGGTAATTATTTTATAAGCAGACATGTTTTTAAATTCATTAAATTATCTTCAATAACTTTACTATTAGTCTATTATTAAATCAATATTTAAAACGAACAACTGTACCCAGTAAAATCTCACTTATAGCAATAAATATTTGTTCTTTTTTAAAACAAGACAGCTTGGATTCTAATAATCTATTATGATAATGTGACTAATGACACTCTTAATTTTCACTTTAGTTCTCAACTAGAATCTCATCCTAGTTGAAAAGTAACTTCGGTTGCCACTAATAAACAATTGAATGATTTCATGTAACCATCTGAATGTCGCAAATTGTTTTGAAACGACATAAATGAAAGTCGGCGATGTCACTGGTTGTATTGTCAGTATGAATTAATATCGACCAATGACTTATAGCGGTCTCACTGACACCTCACCCACCGTTTCACAGTCAAACCATTATTTGTGTACAAGAGGAGTGTTAAAATGGGAATTGTGCCCCAAATGGCGCTAGTGTGTTAACGGGCTCAAGGGCTCTTTTATGTCGCATAAACCTAGGTCAATTTTATATATAAAAAAACAGTAATGGGGTTGTCATATAAACAATTACATGTTTTTATTTATAAAGTTACTGACGGTTTCAATGTCTACGTGACAGGTACATTTTCACTTTTTAGTTAAAACACTAAACATAGTCTTAGATGTGTAGCAAGCCGATTGTTAATTTTCTGTCGATTTATCACCATTGATCGATCGCTAATTGTGTAAAAGTGACACAACCAACAAGAACAACAAATAGAAAACCTTTTCTTTACATTTTCTTCAAGTATTTTACTAGAGAAAGTTTAGGAGATTATGTCAAAACTCAAAAAGAAAACATTGATGTTTAATATTTGTATTAATGAATTTGTCCTGCAAAAAAGTCAACATACCCTTCTTTTTCACACGTGATTTCATATAACATGTTTTATTATTTTTTGTGAAATGAAACCAAACATAGTTGAATTGGTCGGATTGATTTAAGGATGCAACGTACTGACAATATTGTTGCTATCAACAATGTGTTTGAATGGGTTATTTAATAATATTATATCATGTTACTAACTTACTGTGTTATACTATGTTATTTAGATATGGTCTAAATGGTGATATCTTATTGACTTGATTTGTTCATGTTTAAATAATAACTGTATTAACAGGTCAACATAATTGATCCAATTTCCAATGACATGGCCAAAAACAAATTAGTGCTATAATTGGTCTTAATTATTTTCATTATTATTTTACTACAATACAAACAATAATATGTTTACATGTACAATTTATAAATGTTTAAAGCATACACACAAAATGTTTAAGCACAATCTATACTCTTTACAAAATAATATATACTTTTTAATCATCATTTTAACAATTTGATTGGAAAATTTGTTTATATGAAGTATTTAGATTAAAAATTTTAATGACAAATATGAATATTTTTAACAAAATATACTTGATATAACAAAATACAAATTAACCTTTTGATAAATAAAGATAGTCAACTAGCTACAAAATTTGTATACATTGCATTACGTGAGAGATACACTCTGTCATCTAAACTTACGTCAATGTTTAAGGCACACATCTTGGTTTAAATAACATGCTAGATCTAGTTTGATATGCAATAAGCTCGTTTTATTGGTCGTTTAGAAAAAAAAAGTTTGATATGCAATCATCTAAAGACAGATGGAACGATCGAACAAGCTTGCGTGTTTAACTTATATATATATATATATATATATATATATATATATATATATATATATATATATATATATATATATATAATATTGAGTTTGAATCAAATACAAACTTTTAAATACCTCTTTAATTTGACTATGATTACTGGTTAGGATCGGCAACAAGTCGAGTCAGGCAAGCTCAGGTCATGTATAAGACAAATTAGGGTCGGAAAGAGTCGATGCAAAAAGGGATAATTTAGTCTGGTTCGTGTTAGTACGGTTTTGAGTCGAAAGGGGTCATGTCAAAATAGGTTTCAGATTAGCGCGAGCACCCAACTAGTTTTATTAAAAGTTCCAGCTACTCTACCAAACACCTAAATATTTCTAAAAGACTACGGCTAACAGCTACCAGCCAACAGCCACCGACTAGTTTTACCAAGCATACGCTTAAACACTACATCACTTGGTTATAGCAAAGAGTAGAAAGAAGAGACGAAGGGGTTTGTCAAAATTTGTATTTACACTTGTTTACCGTGATAACAAATTGACAATGCACCAATTCAACCAGGGGCGAAGCTTCTTAGGGCCGGGGGGAAGTTTTTTGCGCGGTAGTGTAAATTGACCCCTTTTTTCATCCGAAATTTTGTATACATAGTGTAAATTTACCCGTTTTGGACCAAAAATTTGATCCACCCCCCATAGTTTATGAATTTTATAATACATTTTGAGTCCGACCTCTCCGACAAACTCGTCCAAACTTCGCCATTGAATTCAACAACCATCATATATTTATAGTGGTTTGTAAAGTTTCACCAACTTTTACTTTGAACAACATATTTTTAGCGCATATACCTTCTTTTTATAAAATGATAACGTCAATAAGTTATTTTCACCTTATTAATTTAACATATTACATTTCACACATTTGGTTGGAGGCGGATCGAAAATATAATTTCAGGAGTAGCACAAATAAATGTTTTTAACCGTATATTAAGTAATATTTTTTATCCATTTCGCGAGTACGAACCCAGTTTAGCGCGTACCGGGTCAGGTAACGCGTTTCGGCGTACAGGTGTCGGTTATCCGTTTGGCTTGTATCGGCATAGGCCGGCTCCGAGAATGCGGAAAATTTTTTGGGCTTTTAGTCAAAGGAGCATTTTGTTGGGTTTAAAAAATTTAATTTTAAATAGGCTTACTTGGTTATGATTTGAATTGTGTAAAAGCCTTTTGTATAAAAATAAACTTAAAAATGTCTCAAATAACAACTGGAATCCACAACTTCTTAGTTATATGTTATACCTCTTTGCCACTAGACCAAGTTAGTGGTTATGTAATTGTGTTGAAACATTGATTATACATATTATTTTCATAAAAATACATATTATTTAACTTGGGTTTTAAGTCTTAATTAAATAGTAGGCTTTTAATCATCCTGGGTTTTTGATAAAACTTTGAAAAGTGAAGTTTTGGGCTTTTAAAATACTTTTAGGAGTAGCATAATATAATTTCAGGAGCAACATAATATATATAACATAACAAATTAAAAAAATCCATTTTGCCAGAAAAGTTGATACCCGCTACCCCTACTATAAAGCTGAGTCTGCCTATGCCTTTGGTGGTAGGGGTGTTCATCGGTTATTCAGGTAGTTCGGATCCGTTTAATTGGATTTGAAATTTTTTTGTCCTTACCCATTATCCGAACCGAAACCGAATTCACAATTGTCTAACCGGACCGAATTTATCCCTTTTCAGCTTTAAGCTAGACTTTAAGTAGTGAATAAGATCGATTAGTTTGGGACCGAATTTATCCCTTTTCAGCTTTAAGCTAGACTTTAAGTAGTGAATAAGATCGATTAGTTTGGTCTTGAGTTGTAAGTATAATATGAAAATTATATGTGGATTTTAAGTCCTAAGATGTGCAACCTGAATCAGTGAACTGTTTGGGTCTTTGGGATGTGCTTTAGACATTCACATACGGGCTATGTCAACATAAAAATAGACTATATACAATGGTTAATTTGGATAATTCGGTTATCCGAACAAGCCGAATTTAAAATTTGACCATCCGTTAACCGAATTCCTAATTCGGATTTAGTTATTAATCCGTTTCTTAACCAGGGTCCAACGGGTTGTGCATAGCAATGTGTCGACTCCAAAGGGGCAGGGGTATGTCTTTAGCAGGTTAGGGTTTGCAATTCAGAAAGGGGTGGCGGCGCAGCTTGTTGCCCGCCTACCTGCTATGTTGTTGTAATATCTATGTTTCTATATAATGAAAGATTATTTAATTTTTTTTTTTTTAAAGTTATTAATCGAACCAAAAGCCGAATTCGCAGTCTAGATTGGTTTATTCAGTTACGGACGCAATTTGTTTTTTGGGTTTTTTTAAAAACCCCTATCTAATGGTTTTCCTCCCGAGGGTGGCTTCCGATACTCCGGAATAGAGATGAACGAGTGAGCCAGTGACCCGGCAGTGATTCAAATTAGTCATTCAAAATATAATAATAATAATAATAATAATAATAATAATAATAATAAAGTAAGAAGTTCAGCTCTTGTGACGGCACAAGGACTGCTAAGTGACAGCCGACAGTATGTTTTCTTAAGGGAATGTACAAGCCAAACTATGAAGCTAGCGTGAACCTAGTTAAGACAATATAGTCTGAAAACGAGACAAAAAAGAAAGTTTTTGTTCTAAAAAAAAGGTAAATCACTTTAACATGATTCATGTATCTACATTAATTATCATATATAAGATTTGAGAAGTTTGGTGTCGCAAGACCGTAATTGGTCCATGTGGTGGCACCATCTTCTGACATTTCATCCAACTTTTTTTTTTAATTACAGTTATAATATTGTAACGAACGTAATTGAAACCAACCAAATTCATATCTACTCTCTATCGTAATGCTCAGGTTTTATCGACCGTTTTTTTTTCTGTTCTAAAGCTGTAGCAAACATCATTGGTCCACGTGGTGGCACCAATTTGTGACGCGCCATACAATATTTCGATTATTTTTTAGTTCATATCTATTCTCTGTCATAATGCTAGGGTTTTACCGACCCAATAAACATCGTTTTAAATAGGGGTTGCACGGTTCGGTTTGGTTCGATTATTGGCATTAACCCAACCTAACCGATTGGTTATCGGTTCGGTTCGGTTAATTTCGGTTAAAAATCAGTATCAAACTTGGGCTAAAATTTTGCTTATAACTACATGAAATGAAGGTATAAATATATGAAATTGAGATATTAGTACATGAAATGATATATAAATACATGAAAATGACAATATTAAACTATTAATACATATAGTACATGAAATAGAGGGAAAAAAGCTTGAAAATATTAAAAAATGAAGAGTTCGGTTCGGTTCAGTTAATTTCGGTTCATTCGGTTTTCGGTTATATCGGTTTGGTTTTGTCGGTTTTCGGTTCAGTTTCGGTTAGCGATTCGGTTATTGCTCACCCCTAGTTTTAAATGAGTTTTTTTTGTATAATAAGGTATGTGAGTACTCTGGGCGTTTGCTAATTTAATCTTTAGGTTTAGTGTTAGTTTCATAATGAAATTAGCCGATACAAACCAAATTTGTGTCGCTTTAATCATACGTTGTATTTGTTTTTTCTTTATTATGTTATTTTTTTTATTATAAGTTATATCAGTGTCACTACTGTTTTCTACGTTGAAATATTAATGTTTTCAGTTTAGTGTAAGTATCGTAACAAACTTCTAACAACCGTATGCACATTATGTACCACCGCGAATCCGCGATCATAACGAACTTCTACCAACCGAATGCACGTTAATGTACCGCATCGCGTCGGGTACAAACCTAGTTTATAAATAATTAGAAGTGTGAATAGAGGTGTCATAAATTTGTAATGGTTTAAATAAATCTAAAGTTAAATAATAAGAACAGATAACAAAATTCGAAAAGTTAAATCTTTTATGAACAAAATGCCTAAGCCAACCAGCAACCCCCACAACCAGGAGGAATCCGAGCTGCAACAGAACCCAAACTACATCAAAGAAAATTAACACCAATTAGACCAACTTGCCAACTTATATTTCGACATACTTTTATACCATAGAAAACTCAATGATTTAATATCACAAATGATGACTTCAATCGTCACTTCCTTGTCTACAAAAATCTTATCATTTATAGCTTTGAAATCCTCCCACAAGCAATTATAACATTACCATGAAAAGTCTCGAATTCCACTTCCTCTAAGGTATCGAACAGAGAAAGCAAAGAAAGAAGGCATTTTGCACCACGAAATCAAGGTGTCCCACACATTAGAAGCTAGCATAATCAAATAAAAATTAAAATATTTTTTAACTTTTTTTATAAATAACAATATTGGAAAACTTTTGAAACTTGATTACTATTCGATTAGATATTTCCTTATATTAAAATAAAGAATTTAGCAGGTAAGTAAACAACAAGTTGTGCACTGATCCTTTCAAATATAAAGCTATAGTTCTTTGTCGTCGATACTCTGAACGGCCTGGTACACCCTCCTAAGAAATGCAATTAATCAAATTAATTAGTTGGATAAATAATAATAATAATATTTAAGTTAGAATAGTTAAAGCTATTTTTATTTAAAAAGTAAGATAAAAAATATTTTTAATAGACTCTTAGATAAAATGGATTGGTAGCTCATTGATAAAGACAAAGTCTTTAAAACACCTAAAGGTTGAAAGGTCTTGAACTCACGTCTTCCCAATAACAGAAAATTTTGATGTAAATAAAACAAGTAGTTGATAAAAAGAAAGCACGATTAAAATAGGAAACACAATATACGAACCTTGTATTGCAAGTTACCATATATAATAAACTATATATAAGGGCATCAATTAATTATATTATTCATATATACACTTAATTAGTTTTCTCCATATTTTTGCTCTCCATCGACCTGTGTTCATATTACCTTGTGATGAATCCTTCTGATTCTCACCACCCCATTCCGCAACCACCACGCTACGCTCCACGGCTTCAAGTCATTACGGTTTATCATGCCACGGGCGAACCCTACCCTCTATTCATGATGTTTCATGACCATGTGAATCAAGAACACTACATTTCCGCGTATACAAGACCAGAAGACATGACGTCTGAGTATAACTCTCAAAGTGGCTCTGGTTTATCAGAAGAAGAGATTTCAAAGCATCTGCATGTCGCACGAGGAAAGAACTCTTTAGTGGTAATTACCTGCTCTATTTGTTTGTGTGACTGTGAAAACAACGACAAGATTAGGCGTCTCAAGTGTGGGCATCAGTATCATGCCGTATGCATCAAGCGTTGGTTATTGTCGAAAAACATTTGTCCCATGTGCAGGTATGATGCATTGAGGCTGCAGAGGTGATATGTAATAATATTCTACATTCTAGTTATAATTTCTACGAAGTTAATATGAATGCAGATTAATTAGGTTCTTTTTTTGGTGGTTTTTATCTCCTTAATTAGGGGTCTGCGTGGTGCGGTTCTAGGCTAAACAAAACCGAAAATCAAAACTTCGGTTTTTGGAGTTTTTGAAACTGTTCGGTTTCGGTTTTTCAGATTTTGTGTTGGTTTGGTTCGGATTTTGCCATTTGAGCTTGAAAATTTTATGCCGAAATTTTTTTTGACAAAAAATTAATGAATTTAGGTATAAATAATTTTGTTAATTGTAAAATAATAGGCGATTATACATTTGACCAAATATATTGGAGTTACATATTTATTAAATTCTTATAAATTACTTGATATAAAATATATAAAAAAAAAATTTAGGAATTCGGTTAGGCTCGGTTTTTTCATTTTTTTACATGCAAAACCAAAACCGAACAAATTAGTGCGGTTTTTACAAAAACATAAAACCAAACCGTCGGTTTTTGTTTCGGTTTTTTCGGTTCTTTGCACACCCGTATCCTTAATCTGTAGACCTTAATTTTTGTGGTATTTCGATTCCTAAAGCCACACATTATAACATCTCTTGATAGTAAGTACTTAAAACAGAAATACCCAAATTTGTTTGTTTGACACTTTGCTATGTTAAATCTTATTATGCATAAAGTGCAAAACTGATCAGGATAGTTAACAGCCCATAACAAATCCAATTTAGTGGCAGGAGGTTTGTGTTCTCCCGTGAAGACTCAAGTTCGAATCTCATTTGTGTCATATTTGGGTGGATATTGGCAATAAATAATTTGAGCTACTCCTTGTACAAAGGTTGTCAGTTTGAACCCTGAGCTCACCCGGGTTTTCGTCCACCGTGTGCTACGCCAGAGAGTTCTGCTCTTGTGGTGGCATAACGGCTGTCAAGTGTCAGTCGGTGGTATGGTTTCCCGGGAAAACGCCCAAGCCAAACTCTGAAGCCAGTGTGGGCCCGGTTAAGACAACATAGTCTGGTCAGAGTGGGACATCGAGACTCTCCAAATTTAGAGGGTGCGATAGCCTAAATACAAGAAAGTCTCCGTTTAAAAAAAATAATAACAAAAAAATTCTCTCTCCATTAACGGAAAGACCAGGGGTGCAAACGAGCTGAGCTACTCGAGATCGGCTCGTAAAAAGGCTCGATTGAGCCAAGATTAAACAAGCTCGAGCCTAAAAGTAAACTCATTAATAATAATAAAAGTATAAAAGAGAGACGTCAAAATATTCATGTATCTATGTTTAAACCCCAATTACTCACTCGGCGCCACCGTTGATACTTCTATAATAATGGCGTCGGCGAGTAAACTGCCATTAATAATATGTGATTTTGATTATCTGTAATAACCGACGAGTGAACCAAGTTCATATCACGTGAAAGTACCAGCATACTAATTTAGGCGGTCAATTTTAACGTTTTGTGACGACATGTGTCAATTTGCCACACTTTGCAAGCGTCATGGTATCGGATGCCAAAAATGAAAACAACAAAACCATGCTGACGGCTGCAAATTGTAATTAACACTTGTTTTTATCTTTATGAATTTAACATTTTAATGTAAAAATATATAATATACATATAGCGTAGCTTTAATTTTTTTAGAGCACCGACTTTATTTTCTTGTTTGTGTTTAGACCACTTCACTCTAATTTGGAGAGTCTCGTTGTCCCACGCTGGCCATATTATGTTGTCTTAACCGAACCCACGCTGACTTCAGAGTTTGGCTTGGACATTCCCACATGAAACCATACCGTCGGCTACCACAAAAGCAAAACTCTCTGACGTAATACTTTGTAAAACATAAATCCATGTGAACTCAGAATTCGAACCAACAACCTCACAAGGTTTAGTCGTATAACGTAACTTTTATAATACTCCCTCCGTCCCATTATAAGTGTCAAAGTTTGACTTTTCAAGTTTCTCTTTTGCAACTTTGATCGTAAATATTTTTGTTCGTGTCATATAATATTTGATGAAAATTATATCAATGTAAAATACATTTAAAACTCAATCCGTTCATATATTTTGCATCAAGTATTATGTAACACAAACAAAAATATTGTCGGTCAAAGTTAAACAAGAAAGACTTGAAAAATTAAACTAGGACACTTATAATGGGACGGAGGGAGTATAATATTGTTGGAAAGAAATTAAGAAATAATAATAATAATAATCACTTTAACATGATTCATGTATCTATCTAGAGGTGCACAAATCGGTTTTTTTAAAAAAACCGGTTCGGTTATTAACCGGACCGGTTTTTTTCGTCCAGGAAAAAAACCGGTTCGGTTAATAACCGGTTTTTGTGTATGAAAACAATAACCGGTCAAACCGGTTAGGACCGGTTTAGGAACCGGTTAGAACCGGTTAATAAACCGGTTTTTTTATTAACCGGTTTTTTAATAACCGGTCTAACCAGTTAACCGTTTTTTTTTTTTTTTTTTTTAAATAACCATTATTTTTTCATAGTATAAACAAACCGGTAACTACACGGCAAACCGGTAACTACAAGGCAAAACGGACTGACTCCATTCTTTGCTTTCGTTGTTAGGGTTCCTTGCTTGGAAGATTAAAAACACATAACTTTCATTTATAGCTTTTACATTAAAAATACAAACATTAAATCGTTATCGCATATTCGTAACTCAAAAATACAAACATTAAAGAATGCTTAGACACGATTACATTAACAACTTGCTGTTTCTTACTCATTATTTTCCTCGCTACCCGATCCCGAGCTATTCCTTAGGTAATCGTCGTACGCGGCTTCTTCATCGGTCATTGGTTGAGTGTGTCCTTGATTGACCTCGTCTTCATACAAGCCCGCCTCATAGTCCATTTCCCCCTCGAGTGAGCGTTGATGTTGTGCCCTATCTAAAGAGTCCAAGTAATCCTTGTAGCAAATCGACATCTCTACAGCTGGTGGAGTGAGTCGAGTCCTCCTAATCGATATAACCCTGCCAGAAACAGAAAAAGCAGACTCCGAAGCTACCGTGGAAGCTTGGACCGTTAGTAAATCTTTGGCCATGGCGGCGAGGATCGGAAACTCATCCTCCTTACCTCTCCACCAAGCCAGCAAATCAAGACTTCTAAATTCATCCGGAGTCATGTGTTTCACAAAGTTGGTACCACCATACCTTCCAAGTTCACTGCTTGGGGTGTTTACCTTTTGACGTTTACCGGCGTCTTCCCAAATCATGTAGTACATCCCCATTTCAAGGTCGGTTTGGGATTGGGATTGGGCAACAGCTCTTAACGAGTCATGAATTTGGGAAGACGACCCGTATTTTGTAAGGTAAACATCATACATGTTAGACAAGGTGGTGTTGAAAGCATTCTTTAATGTTTGGTTATAATAGGGGTTTTGATCGTCGTTTAACTCTAGCTCATCCCAAATTTTTTCTATTAAAGCTTCAACACCACCAACATTTATGCAAGGGTTTAACGCAGCAGCACATGTCAAAACAGCGGGTAGTTGTTGAAAATATTTTCTAAATTTTTCTTTCATTTTTACACCCATATCAAAATAAGGTGCACCCCTACAATGAAGTTCACTCAACTTTGTGCACATGACAGCAATTTTTGGTAAAGCAATGGGGCTAGTTGGATAGTAAACCCCGGATAAACTAGTTGTGCAAGATTTAAAAATTTGAAGGACCTCCGTAACGATCTCAATCAATAACCAGTTTCTAGGATCGTACGGTGCACATTTACCCCTACTTGACAAAATTTGATGAAACGCAACTAGTGATTCTTTTTGTTGGATGGCTTTCTCAAACATATCACAAGTCGAGTTCCATCTTGTTGGACAATCCCAATTTGGCCCCAACCATTGACAATTAGCTTCTACACAAAATTTTTTGTATCTTGAAAATGTTTTATTGTTGCTAAAAACATCTCGTAACATTCTTTTAAAATTGTTTCTTTGCGTTTCGATCACGTTTAACCCATCTTGCACGGCCAAGTTGATAATATGTGTAATGCATCGGCTATGAAAAAACGCTCCATCACAAATAGGTTTATACTTTAATTTTAAATGGCCAACCGCGGCCGTATTGTTGGACGCGTTATCAAACGAAATTGAAAATATTTTATGTTCAATCTTGTATTGTCGAATGACTTTATCCAAGAGTTTAAAAATATTTCTACCCGTGTGCGGGTAATCAAACAATTGAAACGCAACGGTTCGTTTCATCATTTGCCACGATTCGGGGTCAACCCAATGAGCCGTCACACAAATGTATGAGTCGGGCGAACCATTAGGTACCGACCACACATCCGTTGTTAAGTTTACACCAGTTTGTAAGTTTGAAAAGTATGAAATTAGTTCGGATTTAGCGTTTTTCCAAGCTTTAAGACAATCTCTTCTAAGGGTCGAACGACTTACGTGTTGGTAGCGTGGTTGAACATACTTTTGCATCATCTCCGTGAATTGAGGGTTGTCGAAGTGGTTGAAAGGAAGTGTATTTTGAATCACAAAGTTTGAAAACTGTTGACGTACCGCTTCAAGGTCGTACGTAAACACCGTTCCTTGATTCGTCATCTCCGGCTGCGAACTACTTCCCGATTCGTCCTTCAAGGCCTTGCAAAAGGGCCTTTGTACATGCGCTTTTAAAGTGGAGTTTGCATCTTTGCCATAAAACTTCAAACAATGTTTGCATCGAGCTTTTTGGCTACCGTTAGACATTTCGCATAGGTCGAAATGTTGCCAAACATCTTGGTTTCGTTTCGTGGGGATGACCCGAACGACCGTTTCTCCCGTGTTCGAGGCACCCATGTTAACGGATGAAGCAGCACTTTGGGAGGCCATGATAATCGACTACGAAATAAGAGCGTATGGAGTGGTAATGTGGTATAATAGAGCGTGAGATAACAAAATAATCGCGTATGAAATAAACGTTTAGAGCGTTTGGAGCGTTTGGAGTAGTATAATCGAGTGTGTTCTAACCAATACCCAACCTAAACTATATATAGATGTTTGTGGGGGTAGAATGGTAAATAAAAATAAAAACGGTCAAAAAATGAAAAAAAACGGCTATATAGCCGTTTCTCAACGGCATTAAACCGGTTTAACCGGTTAACCGGTTACTAAAAAACCGGTTTTTCTAAAACGGTCATAAACCGGTTTTTTAAAAAAACCGGTTAACCGGTTTTTTAGTAACCGGTTAATTAAAAAAACCGGTTTTTTTTATAACCGGTTTGGGCTCTAAAAAGTATAACCGATATACAAACCGGCGGTTTGTAAACCGGTCAAACTGGTTTTAAAAAAACCGGTTTTTTAAATAACCGGTTTCGGTTTAAACCGGCAAACCGGTTCGGGGACCGGTTTTTTTGACCACCTCTATATCAATCTACCTACATTAATAAAAGTTTTAAAAGACACTCCCATAATAATAATAATAATAATAATAATAACCACCCATATTAGCGATCTTTAATGGCACCGGCGAATCAGGTGTCTGAAGCCGCCGCCGGAGAACCGCCGTTAATAATATGGGATTTTGATCGGACGTTGATGGATGAAGACAGTGACCGGTGGGTAATAGTAGAAATGGGTTTGACTCAATTGTTTAATCACCTTCGTCCAACACTCACTTGGAATGCTTTAATGGTTTGCATCTTCCTTATTTATATTTTCAATTCACATAAATATAATAAATAATATTATGTATCAAATTGATTTGATTTCACTAAAGCTCCAGTTTTTAAAGATTGAGTTTGGAGCTCTGTTTTCTATGCTCGAGCTCGGCTTGTTTATTATTTATTTATAACTTTTTTAATTATTTTTATATATTAAGAAAACCTTAATGTGCTTGGCCCGAGTTGAAATTAAACAAGGCAGCTCATTTAGGCTCGAGTTTGATTTTGAAGTTAAACGAGCCTAAGATCAAGCCAACGAGCCGAGCTTGGGATAAGTTTGACTCGAATACAAAAACGAGCCAACTCAGCAGCTCAGGTTGTTTATCTCAATCAATTTTTTTTAGCTAGTTTTGTTCGAGCGAGCCACAAGCCCGAGCTTCGAGCCGCAAACTTTTTGAAAAGTCATAAGTGCAATGCCTTAAAAAGACGGGCCCGAGCTTGGCTCATTTTGACTTATGATAGCTTGAGCTCGGCTCGTTTCGAGCTCTTTTTCTAAATGGTTGGTTTTTAACATCTTTTAACAACAAAATTTCAAATTTTCAAATATTTTAATGGTTTTTGTATTAAATTGATTTCATTAAGCTCCAATTTTTAAAGATTAGGGTTCCTATAAATCCAATTTTGACTTACCAGGACTCGAGCTCGGCTTGTTTCAAGATTTGCTTATAAAACTCTAGGTTTTTTAAGCTCGGGCTCGTCTCGTTTGTTATTTATTAATTTATGTTATATACATTTTTCATTATTTTTATATACAACGAGTTTAACCTCTATAGTCTGTAGAGTTCGTGTGCAGTGCCTTAAACGAGCCAAAGGTCGGCTCAAGCTCGACTGTGCATATGAGTGCAAACGAGCCCGAGCTTTGCTCGTTCTGACTTACGGGAGCTCGAGCTTAGGCCGTGAGTCGTTTTTTTCAAGCTAAAACTCAGCTCGGGCATTATTTATATAATAATATAGATACTGTTTTAGTTCTTTTTATATATTTTTAGTTACAACTTTTAAACATAACATAGTATATTAGTATATGCCATTTAGTTATTTTTATCATCACTTTATATATAATAAATATTATTTAATTTACAAATTAAATAAATATTATAAACAATAGCCTCATTTTGGCTCGAGAGCCAACTGAGCTCGATAAGTGAAGCTCGGGCTTGGGCCCATTTGTTAACCAAGCTTATTTTTAAGGCTCAAGTTCGTTTAAGCTTGATTCAAGCTTTTAACAAGCTAATCTTGAGTAGCTCACAAGCAAGCTCGGTTTGTTTGCACCTCTAAGTCTGTGCAGTGCGAAATTAATAGTTAATAGACAGAAGTGAGAGTTAAAACTTAAAAATACACTAGGCTCGTTAAGTCTCGACGAGCCTAAACAATCTTCCCATGCAAGGCTTGAGTTTGGGCTCAATGACGAAACAGGCTTTATTTGAGGCCCGGCTCGTTTGCATCTGATTCTTCAAATCCATATTTGTGATCACATTCATACACTGTGTTATTGAATTTAGGATAGAATGATGGAGGAGCTGCATTCACAGGGGAAAAACAGTCGAAGACATCGCTAACTGTTTGAATCGTGTAACGCTTAATCCTCAAATCGTTTCCGCCATTAAAGCTGCTCATGCTCATGGGTATGTTATTTACTTCATCCAGTTTACAATCTTTGTTTTATAGTGGGAAAAGCTAAATAAACACCACTTACACACCATTAACGGGTCGTATGAGTAGGGCTGTAAACAAGGCGAGCCGAGCTAGGTTGGGCTCGGGCTCGGGCTCGGGCTCAACTAGTTTGCAAATCTATCCGAGCCGTCCAGACTCATTTATGTTTACGAGCTAAAATGTTGAACTCGAGCCCATTTTGTAAAAAGCTTGAGCCAGCTCGTGGCTCGTCGAATCAGCTTGTTTACTTACAAAAAAATTATTTTATTAGTTTACACATTGATATGTATAAAAGGAAAAAAAAAAGAGAGGATATTTTTAACTCACACATAATGCATAATTAATAAACTTCAAAATTTATATATATTAAAAGTTGGGCTTTAATTTAAACTAGATAACGAGTTAACTAAATGAGCCTAATGAGTGCGCAGACGAGCCAACTTACCTTGGCTTGGGCTCGACTCATTTACAAACGAGTTGATTTCAAGTGATACAGCCCATTTAACTGACAAAGAAAATGATTAATGTGACCACTGATAAAGTCATACCGCCGTGTAATCATTTTTCATCTTATTATTTATATTGCAGGACTCTTCATAATTATAATATTTTGCATACATGTGATGAAATGATTTTATGTTTAGTAACTAATAAGTTGTTATGATAATTAATGATGAAACTTTGAATATATTTCAGATGTGATTTGAAGGTACTTAGTGATGCTAATCAGTTCTACATTGAAACAATATTAAAAAACCATGGGATTTATGATTGTTTTTCGGATATTATTACAAACCCGACTTTTGTTGATGAAGAAGGCAGGCTTAGGATCTTTCCTTATCATGGCTCGACCGTACCACCTCACGGGTGCGATCTGTGCCCGCCCAATTTGTGCAAGGTACCCGAACTTACTCTTTGGTGTTCATGTAAACAAAAACAGACGGTTTGGTTTTATGTTCACTGTTCGGTGTGCGTTTGCATGTGATAACCCCCCCCCCCCCCCCCCAAAAAAAAGTGAACCAGTCATATAGGTTTTTCTATGTAGTTTAAAAGAATTTAATATATATGTAACTAAAATATGTAGCCCAAATGTATAATAATTAATAAGTTATTACTTAAGAATATGACTTAGGTCCAAATTGTCATGCTCAAATGGTGAAACCGAAACCGAACAGTTTTCAAAAATTTAAAACTGAAGTTTTGGTTTTTGGCTCGGTTTTAGCCCAAAACAACCCAAAACCGAACTGCGTACGCACCATACATCTAATAGTATTAGACATAATTACGACTATTAGCAACATAGCAAATCATTTTCTTTAATATGTTTACATTCTAAACAGGGTTTTGTGTTGAATAAACTTCAAGATTTGATTTCTCAAGATACGAGGAAACGTGTCATAATTTACATTGGAGACGGGGGCGGTGATTTCTGCCCGACGCTGAAACTTAAAGAACACGACCACGTTATGCCAAGAAAAGACTTCCCTTTACATCGTTTAATATTAAAATCTTCAACGCCCATTAAACCGAAAGTTCATGAATGGAGCGATGGAGAAGAACTCAACAAGATTTTATTGCAGCTCATTGATCTTGTTTCACCAAAAATTTGAAACCATTGATTGGTGAAAAACTGAAAATATTGTTTCGTATGATTTTTGTGCTGCATTTGCGCATACTGCGCTCATATGCGCAGGTGCAACGCTGTTCTTATAATTCTGTGTTGCTAGTGATTTACATGTTTATGAGAAACCGAGTTAAGTTTTATTATGTTTTATCGCTAATGGTCGAATTTGTGTACTTTATAAAGGTTAAACTGAAATAAAAGTTACATGTTCCAAGTAATTACAGCCTTGTGAATTGAATTTGTAGCCACAAGAAGAACTACATAATAGATTATTGTGACTACAGGATGATTTTTTGGAATTTTTTTTTCATTTTTTACTTATTTCTTTTAAGTTAAATAGTTTTCTATGCTACTGGCTTGAAAAAAAAAAAAAAAGATATATTAAAATGGTTGTGAAGAAAAAATATCAAAATGTTTTGGGTGATATCAAGGCTAGGGCTGTTCACGAGACGAGCCGAACCGAGTGAAGACTTGCTCGTTGTTTAGCTCATTTACAACCGAACCGAACGGTTGAAATTCGAACCGAGCGAAAAACAAAACGAGCCAAAATCGAGTCGAGCATTTATCGATCAAACATCGACCGATTTCGAGCATTTTTTATTTCTTTTTCATTTTAAAATTTTCAATAATAAACAAGTTTGAAGGTTGTAAATAATATGTTTTGTAAACAAATTTGTAGTTTTTAGACAAAAGTATAATAGGTTGTAAATTTTTAAGAGAAAGAAGTTTGAAATGAGATATAATGAACATGTAAACAAACTTTTAGCACTATAAAATTGACGGAATAGGAAAATTTTAAAAGGGTTTAAAAAATTGTATACCTATATTATATGCGTGTTGTCTATATATTTATATATTTTTTCATATATAATTATATATAAAATAAATTAAAAATATTCGAGCTGAACCGAACCGAGCAGACCTATGCTCGTTTACAAACCGAACCGAGCAGAGTGGCCCGTTTACAATCGAGCAAAAAAACAAGCGAGCATTTTCCGAGCAGCTTCCGAGCGAGTTTGAGCGGTGAGCGGTTTGGACGACCCTAATCAAGACGTTGAGCTTCTTATGGACTAGTAATAGATCGATGGATTAGCAAAAAGTATTTGATTGATCTTCCAAAAATAATTGGTTGTACCTACAATATTTGTTTTTAAGATAGTGGTTGACGAAAAGCTAAAGTGGGGGCGGTGATGGCGGCGACAATTAAGGGCCGAGGCGGTGTGTGCATAGACTATTGTTCGAGTGACCTAAACATTTTACACGAGCTAGCTAGCTTGAGTCAAACTTCATCGAATATTTAACAAAGTTACATGAAGAGTGAGTATGGATCGGTTTTGGTTCATTGAGAATCAAAACTACAATTTTGATTTTTAGAAGTCATTCAGTTTTGGTTCTACGTTTAAGCTTAAAAGAAGTTTACTGGGTTAAAAACTTGTAGTATTTTTGTTAACCATTTATTAATAAATTTAAACCTAAAACTTTTAACAAAAATAACGAGTTTGGTTCCGCATAGAGATGCACAAATCAGGTTTTTACAGGAGCCAGAATCGGTAACAAAAGTAAAAAACTGAGTCAGACAGGAACCTGTTCCGGATATGGTTCGGGTTTTGACAGGGTTGAGTCAGGTCCGGGTAAGATTTTTCAGAGGAACTAAAACATGATTTGTACCCGTGGGTTGGGTAGAACCGGGTCCAGTTCCGAGTCAGATAGATCCATGGGTTTTTTCGCCTATCAGTCACTGACCCGCCCGATCATATCCCAACATGTACAAGTATCGAGTAGTGTGTATACTAACTAATACAACAAACAACTTCTTCATCTACTTTTATGATCAATTGTTTGTTGTAATATACAAATTTCAACATCGAGGTTCGTTCATCCGATTATGATTATTATTATTATTATTATTATTATTATTATCATTATTATTATGCATAATGCATTTGAAATTAGGGGTTTTGATTTCTATTTCACTGATTTACGTAAAATTAATTAGGGTTTATACCTTTGATCTGATTCTAAGATCAAATAATCAATCAGTATTAGATTTTTGTCATAAATGAACCATCCATTTTAGCTTGAAAATCTGTAAACTTGCTGCAATAACAATAATAATAATAATAATAATAATAATATCTAGGGCTGTAAACGAACCAAACATTCGACGAATTGTTCGTGGGGAAGTTTGTCCGTTTAATAAATGAACGAACATGAACAAGGAATTTCGTTCGAGTAACTAAATGAACGCAATTATGTTGGTTAATATGTTGTTTGTATATTTTTGTTTAATAAGTGTAAATATCGGTCTGAATATTGGTACTGTTAATATCAGTGAAATTGACCGATTTTCCCGATATGAGTACCTTTGTACTTAGTTTTACCGTTCATCTTTCTTCTTATTGCTTTTATTATTGTTTCAAGTCTTAATCAGTTCTTACTTGCTACAATTGTTAGTGTTTTGTAATTTGCAATAGGTTAATTTGTTTATAGTAGGAGAGTATACTGAATTGTTAGTGTTAAGTTGCTATATATATAAATTAGCGATATCCCACCGTGATAAACTATATCTCAAATATCGGTTCTTGACTGATAACCATTTCTTTACTGCATTAATTGCATAGCTTACTGCATATCATTTATAGATTTAAGCAAGAGTATTAACTATAAAACAAAAACACATTAGAGTATTATGTGATTAACTTATATGTAAAATTAATATATGAATGTTAGGAAAAAAAACACCAACACAAATCTAGTAGCCAGAGCGAGCCATTGACACTGACCATTCTCGGTTAGCGAAATCAAATGAAACATTGTCTGTGTATGTGTTCGTAAATCGTTAATGAATAAGTTTATTTCCTTAATGAATGAACACAAACAAGAAATTTCGTTTGGTTAGGTGTTCATTTCCCTAATTTGTCATAGTCTTATATATAATAATTATTGTATAAATATATGTTGAATAAAAGTTATATAAACTATTTACATAATTTATATAATTATGTAAATAATCTATATAATTTTGTAAATTAAAAAAATTATATAGATAATATAATTTTAAACGCTGTGCTTGGGCTCGTTAAAATGCTGCTTGTTTAAGAAGCCATTCTTGAGTAATTCATGAGTGGCTTGGCTCGTTTACTCCCATTTTAGCTTAAAAATCTACAAACTTGCTGCAATAATTATTTTATTTTATTTATTTATTCTTATATGCAGAGTTTGTAATCTGTAATAACCATAATCAACAAAAATGGAAACCAACACTGCCTCTACTGATGACCAAAGATACCAAGTTCGAAAACTGGAAGTAACCGACAAGAACAAGGGATTCATGGAACTACTGCAACAGCTCACCGTCTGCGATTCCATAACAGACGCAGAGTTCCAAACCCGCTTCGAAGAACTCAAGTCCTATGGCGCCGATCACGTCATATGCGTGATTGAAGACGTGAAGTTATGCAAAATAGTTGCAACGGGAAGTGTGTTTATCGAGAAGAAGTTTATAAGGAGTTGTGGGAAAGTTGGGCATATTGAGGATGTGGTGGTGGATTCGGGTGCGAGAGGGATGCAGTTAGGGAAAAAAGTTGCGGGGTTTCTTGTGGAACATGCGCGGTTGACGGGTTGTTATAAGGTGATTCTTGATTGCAGTGAGGATAATAGAGCTTTTTATGAGAAGTGTGGGTTTAAACAAAAGGAGATTCAAATGGTTAAGTATTTTATTTAAATAGCATCATTTTGACTTTTTTTATGACAATGTTGCTGACTTTTGTTGACTTATACAAGTTACAACTACTTTAAGTATGATTGCAGAAGTTAGACATTATGCATTGTTAAAATTGTACTTTCATGAATTTCTGTCTGATTGGTTATAAAAACACGAGTTGTATACATATTAGATACTTGTGTTAAGCGTGTCGTTTCTAACCTGTTAAACCCCTTAGGATACGAATTGTCAGTCCTACGTGTTTGGATTTTTGGAGGTGGCGCTTCATGGTGTCGGTCAAAATTAGTTCATTGCTCGAGAAATTTATAGAACAGTGACATTCGAGAGAGATTATAAATGGTATATATGATATAGAACGCTGATATGCGAAAGAGATCACATGAAGCTTTTGGTTGTACGTAAAACTTATTTGGTTGAATATAGAAAAACGTCTTGTGTAAGTGAAGTTCTTGTCTCGGCTACAGGATCTAAACGTATCGAAGTGGCTAATTTTTATAGAAACCAAGTACCAATTCAATTGTGAACGAGTTAGTTTGTCAAACCGAAACATTTATTTAATAATGGTACTATTGTTATCATAGATAACTTGCTAAAATCCGTTTCAGCTCAGACGTATTTTGACTCGTCAAAATACCTGTCAAGCTTGTCCATCTCAACACACTAGTCGATTGCATAAAACAAAAACAAAAAAGTACGGTTCATATATATACATAAATAGTAACAAATTGAACTAACTCAAAATCTAAACCAAATTAGACTTGTTAGTTGTTACAATGTCGTTATTGAAAACAAAACACACTCAAGCTACATTACAAAACCGACACTTTCTATTTCTACATAAGTAAACAAACTGAAATCAGAACCATCTGATATATCTACATATGTACATAGTGATGCAGACTCGGTTATGTCAACGCATATGGCTATATTTTCACTCTGGTAGGAAGAAAGGCTCGGCTTTGACTTTAAGATCAGGTCAACTCCATCTGCATTTAACCTCTTTCCATTTTGAGTAACATCCTTCTTTCGTAATTCACATTTAACGAGATGTTATAAATCATGAGAGGTGTCGATGATTACACTAATACGTTTCGCGGTGTCTGAACGCATCAGTTCTCCTTTATATAGTTTCTGGAATGAAAAAAAAATTAAAAAGTCATACTTTAGCAAACAATAAGAGAATATATATATATATATATATGCATAGCTTCTGTAAATGAAGTAATGAACAATGTTACGGTATACAAGTGTCTAAATGGGCGGTGGACTGTGTAACAAACGTGGCAGAAACGAGCCAGGTCAGGATGACCCAAGAAACTTTCTTCCCAATTTTAAATATTTTAACGTATAATTAGTGTCACATATAAGAGGTGAAATTGCCACCTTATTATATTATATAATATTATTATGGTGTGGTGTACAACCTATATAATTTTCATGGAAAAACTTCTTTAAGAGAGAACCATTACCTCTGTGGGGACATCGGGTGTGAACCAACGCAATAATACTCCAAGATGTACAACGGCTGGAATCAGTTTAAAAAGAAACGGTGTCGTCACCTGCATAAAATAGCTCATAATATCATGCTATTGTTTTTGTTCTTTTCATTCCCCAAATCGATATTCACATATACAGCGCGGTATATATATGTACAATGTAGAATTTGTCTCTTTTTTAATTTATAAACTGAAAGATTTGACTTAAAAAAATATAATGATTTACATACCAGGCTGAGAGCTGTTGTGCCGAGGAGCAGTGGATACAACTTTCCCTGTTAAACAGACAGTTCACAAGTTGAGTCACAGCAGCAACACAATATTATGTTCAAATTTGTAAACTGTAAGGTTAAAGCGGGTTCTGGTTATAACGGGTCATTATAGCGCGGGTGAAACAGAGCGGTCCAGGTTGACCCATAAACACTGTTTTTTTCTTAATTTTATTACACAAACTGTAATAATAATAAATAATATTTAGGAGGTTATTTTGAAATCTGCCTTATTTTGACCCGTTTGAGATGAAACACAGTCCAAATCGACTCATTCAGAAGCAAATGGTTTAAAAATGCATCCTTCAAGTAATGTGTTAAGCGAAAAGTTGTACATAATATGTTGAACTTAGATATTACCTCAATTAGATGAAGATTGGAGGCACGACTTAAAAGAACAAAAGCAAATTCCCCGATTTGGGCAAGGGACATTCCAACCTACATCAAGATATTATTAACCGAAACTCATTTTTAAATAAAGATAAATACTATATATATATATAGTTAATACACACATGGAAAAACAGAAACCATATGAAGTAGAGTTGGCAAATTCGATCAATTTCAATTTGGGTTGCGTTTTATCTCTTACGACTCAAATCAAAGTTAAGCTAGAAAGAAAACAGGTTGATCTGGCCAAAAGTCTGCAAAGAGTAATTTCTAAGCATACAACAAACCTAAATTGTTTTTATTACAAAAATATAAGTGGTAGGCCTGTAAAAGCACCGAACGTTCAGTGAACCATTCTCCGGGAAGTTCGTTTACGTTCATTTAATTAACAAAGAAACGAACATGAAGATATGTTTTGTTCAGTTGTTCGTTCATTTACATTCGTGAACGTTCGTTTACATTCATTCATTTTAATTCGTTCTCTACATTCAATTATTTTCGCTAATTTACATTTTTTAATATATTCATTCAGAGTTTTTAGGCTCGTTACAAGTTAGTTTAGTTTTAATAACCTTTTAGGCCCAATTGTTCACTTGATAACATTTATTTTCGATTGGTTTCAGCATAGCATTGTCCGTTCATCGAAGTTCAGTTATGTTGATGCGTTTACGTTCGTGCACCATTTGTTTAAATCATTAACGAACTAACATAAATGAACACAAACATTTTCATTTTCATAATAAACGAACATGAACAAGAAAACCCTGTTCGTTTAATTGTTCATGTTCGATTGTTTGTTTGGTTAAAGTTAACTAAACGAACACGAGTGTGCTCCGTTCATGTTCATTCAGTTCGTTTACAAACCTAGGATCAACCCAACCCGACCCATTCCGATTCATAAAGAAAACAATTCATTTTTACCATTTTCCCGACCGACCCATTTGGCCACCTCTTAAGAAAAAAATATGAGAAAAGTAGCCAACACACTTACAAGAAGAGCGGTTTTGGTATTGTATCTAAATCCTTTGACTACAGTGGCAACTACAAAGGTCTTGATTACGACCACCAGTATAACTGATGCTAGTAAGATATCAATGTGGATCCATAGAAATTGAACGTGAATAAGCATCCCAATGCTCGCAAGGAAAAGTGCAGCAAACAAATTGCGAATCGGTTCCACCTAAAACAAAATGATCTCCAAATATATAAATATTTCATTTAGATAACAGAAACAATGAAACTATTCATTTTGAACCGTTAGTCCGCTATCCAACCCGCCATTTTGTCACCTTTATCAAACGGGATTTTTACAAGGTTGCCTCAATTTTCAGCTACTTGCCACATAATTTTTTTACAAATCTTGGTTCTTGATAAGGATTTTAAAAAAGAGTTAATAGCCATTTTCGTCCCTGTGGTTTGCTACTTTCGCCACTTCAGTCCAAAATTTGTATTTTTGTCAATTTAGTCCTCATAGTTTTAAATATTAGCCAATTACGTCCTATCCGTCTAACGGCATCCAGCTATGCCGTTAGTTCAAGGGTATTTTTGTCTTTCTCCTTTTTATTTTGAGTTATTGGTCATTTTCGTCCCTGTGGTTTGATACTTTTGCCAATTCAGTCCAAAGTTTGAAATTTTGTCAATTTAAGTCAGTTTTTTTCTATAACCCTAGAGAGCATTATCCAAGCCCAAAACAAGTCTGCATTTACTCTGTCGACAACAGTAATCATACCCCCTCCTCTCGTATTTAGTTTCTAGACGGTTCCTAAACTCTCCCCCATGGTGGAATTCAATGGTAAAGTGGTCAAAGCAATTCAGTGAAACCGAATTGTACGGAAAAACTAAAAATCGTTTCTTTGATGAATGCATAATATTTAGGGTTTAGAGATTAACATATCATAACGAAAATCTGGGTCGTAATCAACTATTATACATTAATCAACAAAACAATTTTTAGTTTTTTCTGTATAATTCGGTTTCAGGGAATTACCTTGACCACTTTACCATTGAATTCCACCATGGAGAAGATTTTAGGAAATGTCTAGAAACTAAATATAAGGGGAGGGGGGGTATGATTACTGTTGTCAACAGAGTAAACGCATACCATTATTTGAGGTTGCTCGATGGTTTTGGGCTTGAATTATGCTCTTCAGGGTTATAAACAAAAAACATAAAAAAATAAAAAAAACTGAATTAAACTGAACATTAAATTGACAAATTTTTAAACTTTGGACTGAATTGGCAAAGATATCAAACCACAGGGACTAAAATGACCATTAACTCAAAATTAAAAGGAGAAAGACAAAAATACCCTTAAACTAACGGCATAGCTGGATGCCGTTAGACGGATGGGACGTAATTGGCTAATATTTAAAACTATGAGGACTAAATTGACAAAATTAAAAATTTTGGACTGAAGTGGCGAAAGTAGTAAACCACAGGGACGAAAATGGCCATTAACTCTTTAAAAAATGAATATAATTAAGTTAGGACCAATTGATGAGTTAATATTACTTGTTCAAGCGTATGGTGAGCAAGATCAGTTGTTGATATCATCACTCCAGCAGCAAAGCTACCCAGTTCAAGGCTTAGACCCAACTTGTCACTACACTGAAATCATAAATAAGGTTTTTTTTATTGATATTATCAACATAGTGTATCATCAGACAGTATGTATAATGAATTATGCCAAATAAGATGCAAAAGCATTTATGGTTGCAAGGTGGCCACGTGTAGGTCAGGTAACGGGTTAAGAGTTAAGACATGAACATATGTCTTGTTTGTTAATCTATTTTTGTTTACTTTTGCTTATTTAAATTCGTATATGTTAATTCGTTCCCGTTCATTTATGTTCGTTTGTTCACTTTTGTTAAAGTTTGTTCACATTTACTTTTAATTAGCCCAGTTATGTCTGTTCATCTATGCTCATTTGTTTATGTTCGTGAACCATTCACTTATACTATTAACAAGCGAACATAAATGAACACACACATATCCATTTCTTAATAAATGAACACGAACAAGTTAAACGTATGAACATGAACAAGTTAAACGAACGAACACGAAGATACTCCATTCGTATTCATTCAGTCATTTACAGTTAGTGGCTTTCATCCAGTATCACTCATTCCCCTTTAGCTAAAAACAATTCCACCCCATTTGACCCATTTGAAATAAAACACAACACAAATTAATGCACTCATAAGTCAACTAGTCATGATTTCCACCTTTATAAAACATTATTCCAAAGTGTAAATAGAACAGTGGAGCTAACCGATGCAACCATCAAGCAGAAAGCAACAGATGCCAACTGATAAAGTTCATTGGTCTGCAAATTGTCAACGAAGTAACATTAAAACGTATGAATCATAATGGAAGACAATATTAATCATTTTTGGCGTCAGAACATAGATTAAATACCTGAGATGAGAGGCGTATCATGAGATTGAAAAACCAAGGAATACAAGTGCGGGAGAATACCGATAAAACAGCCAAAAATAAAACTAAAGTCACCAACCTGATAACAGAAGTCATTAGGGAATTTACATTGGAAGAGAGACTTCATAAAATATTTATATGCATATAATTAGTTAAAAGGGTGCAGAAACAGGCCAATGCATGGTATGTTGATTTCTAATGTGTCAAATAGGTCGAATTGAAAAAATAACTCGCTCAAAAGTGTATTTTAAAAGCATTCCTAAATTGTTATATTAAAAAAGATTGATCATCGTTGACGTAATATAACTTTCTGTAATCCTATATGACACAAATAATTCATTACAAAATTTTAAAAATCATATGTGCTTCATCAAGAATAACTTAAACATAGTGCACCGCATTATATCTGTTTGCTTTATCAGAAGAAGCTGTTTAAAAACTTAGAATGCAATTTTTATTTTCGGTTATGCATGTATTTAGTAAAATCTGGAGATAATCATCAGTTCATTATATTCATAGAGATTCAGGTTAATTTGCTTACATCTTAGTCATAGATAACAGGCCTTCAAAAATTCCAGAAGTACCACCAAGGATTGGAAGTAGTGCAAATAATAAGCCCACCGCACAATCCTATCACATTAAGATTCATTAATAGTAGGTGAATATAACTTCAAAGGGCTAGTAATCTTCACTAATTGTTATAAAATAGAGGTCATCCACAGTTGTAGATGTGGAAAATGGGCGGTTTGGGTAACGGGTCACAATGTGTTTGCATCAAATGGGTAATTCTTTATTCATGTTGAACTGAGAGCCAGGTTGACCCAAAACACTTTTATTTGTTATCAGAAAGCCTATTGCTTCGGCACCGTTGACCCCCCTGTTGAAGCCTGACAATGAAATTAGACCCATCGCAGTGGGGGCCACTTGGAGAAGATTGGTGTCGAAATTCGCTATGCGTAAAATAGGGAAAAAGGTGGCTGCTTATCTAGGGGATTTCCAATTCGGGGTTGGGATCCCTAATGGGGCAGAAGCGGTATTGCATAGTGCTAACAGATTTTTGAGCGCGTTTCATTCGGACGGGTCCCTGACTATGCTCACTGTTGATTTTCTAACGCCTTCAACGAGGTGGATCGGACGACCCTTCTCAGGGAAGTTAACTGCATATGTCCATCCATCTTCCCATGAGTCCAGTTTTTATATGCCCGCCCCGCCCGTTTATATGTGGGGGATACTCATATCGGGGCTTTTACTGGGGTGCAGCAAGGGGACCCCCTTGGCCCTCTTCTTTTTGCGTTGGTCCTTCATCCGCTCATCCTTAGGGTGCAGGGACGTGTTCCTTGCCCTTCCATGCTTGGTATTTAGACGATGGCACTATTATTGGTAAGGCAGAGGAGGTCGCTAGAGCGTTGGGCATTATTCACTCAGAGGGGGCGTCTCTAGGGCTTAGGCTTAATATTCGAAAAATAGAGGTTTTTTGGCCGTCATGTGATGATTCGAAGAAAGTGTCGGGTTTATTCCCTGGAGAGATTAGCAGGCCTGCGATAGGAGTTAAACTCTTGGGGGGGGGGGGGGGCGGTTAGTCGGGATGCAGGGTTTATTCGGTCTTTGGCAACTAAAAGAGCTTTGAGGGCGGTTGAACTTATGAAACGCCTGCCGGACCTGAGGGACCCCAAAGTGAGCTCCTTTTGTTACGCTCGTGCATGGGGTTGCTAAGTTAGTGTTTGGGCTCCGGACCTGTCAACCTGAACATGTCAAAGAGGCTGTGTCAATCTTTGATGCGGGCCTGCGGGGGGCAATTGAAGATATTGTTGTGTGTGGAGGACCGCATTTTGGGGACCTCCAGTGGAGGTTGCCTTCCTTCCCTATGCGTTGCGGAGGCTTAGGAATTTTTTCGGCTGAGGATGTCTCCGCATATGCATTTGTGGCTTCCAGGTCTCAGTCGTGGAAATTGCAGGACCACGTCCTGCGAAACACTGGTGTTACGGGGGTAGATCCTGACTACTCTTTTGCACTTGGTAATATTGGAACAACTCTCCCGAACCTTGATATATGCGGTTTTACTGATAAGGAGACCGCCCCCAAGAAACCTCAACAAACCTTGGCGAGTACTCTTTATGGTAAACACGTACATGATTTGGAGGAGCGATTCGATATGACCCCGAGACAAAAGGCAGTTTTAGCTTGTCTCAAGGGGGCTCATGCCCAGGATTTTTTGACTGTTGTGCCCATTGAAGGTCTTGGGCAACGGATGTCGGCAGTTGAATACAGAGCCATCCTTAAATACCGGCTTATGATTCCCCTTTTCCCTCCAGATGAATTATGCCCCATTTGTAAAAAAGCTTGTTTGGATAGATTCGGTGAGCATGCCCTCCACTGTAAGGAATTGCCAGGATTCAAGTATCGTCATGACTGGGTTAGAGATGTGTTATGGGATATGCTTAGACGTGCCGGATCTCAGCCAAGAAAGAGGCACCTGTTAACTTTTTGACTGATCCGCGTGAGGGAAGATCTACCCTGCGTCCTGCGGATGTTCTTGTGTTTGGCTGGGCAGGGGGTAAGCATGCATGTGTTGACCTCACTAGGGTGTCCCCGTTGGTGGGGCTGAGAGACAGTGGCTTCGTACCGGGACATGCGGTTTTGAGAGCGGAGTCTAGGAAGGTTGCTAAGCATGAGACATCGTGTTTGGAGAATCAGCACGTGTTCATTCCATTTTCCTTCGACACTTTTGGATCCCTAGCTCCAGAGGCGGTTCGCTTCTTGGAGCGGGTGCAGAAGGTGGTCCACAGTGACTCGCAGAGCCCGAGGAACCAAGGATTTATATTTAGTAGAATAGGCTTTGCGATTCAAAAGGGGATAGCGGCGCAGCTTGTTGCTCGCTTACCCATTATCCAGATGTAGTTCGGTTTGTGTTATATATAAAAGGATCAACGTTTATTTAAAAAAAAAATAGTAAAATATTATTAAAGTGCAATACGATAAGGAAAGGGTCAATAACAAAACTAGTAATAGTAGCTATCCATATTATAAATGGTGGAAAATAATTTTGCAAAAAAATTAAAATAGTAATCTGGACAATAAGGTTTGAAGCTCCTTACAAGCTAAACCAAACACCACCTAAGTTTGTAAAGTATAATTACAAAGAATATATTATTTCATTATTAATTAAATTTTGTTAAATAAAGCCATTTAGGAGGTCACATGCATTAGAGTATTACACATAAACGTTAAGTTTCAGCCTGCTTGGCCTGTTACCCTTTTAGGCTTTTAACATGTTTGATCCATTCAAGATAAAACAAAGTCCGATTTAACCAATTATAAGTTGATTAAAATAAGAAAGAATAATCATACTTGCAAAATTAGGGTACCAACAGTGACTTGCCCATATAGAGTACTAATACTATTCTTTTCCATCAGAAACTTCAAAACCTGTGGTACACCAAAACAATAGAGAGTCAGCATCACCAAAAAGGATAGATGATAAATCTAAGTTGAGATTATTACTTCATGCCCATGACTGATTCATAAAGATTAACAAAGAGAAAGTTTGAAAAAAGAAAATGACATGCAAAAAAGATTTTTATATTAAGAAACTTGTGCATCATAATGCTACTAAATAAAATCATAAATGACTTGACTATTCAATTGTGACATATATACCTACCACTGCTGTTGATGACATGGAAAGAAAGGCCCCGACAAATACACCTTCAGAAGCTTCACCACCACATAACTGCAAAAGAAATTGCATGCTCATATGAAATAAGGTAAAGGTAATATCAAGGGTATTTTTAATAAAAAAAAATCATCAAAAAGGGCATTTTCAGATAAAGAAAAAAAACTAAGGGCATTTCGCCATTCAGATTGTTTTAGCTGAAACTGGTATTAAATGAACCAAGATACATACTTGGGTGGCCTGTAAACTAGTTTCAATACAAAATGTGGCCTACTGGCCTTAATGAAAAAAGTTGAATACTTGGTAATTAAATTTCCATCCGTTGTGTTGTTTGATGAATAAAAAAAAGAAATTTGATAACTATCCATGTCCATTATAAAAAATGTAACAAGGTTATGAGCATTGACCTACCGTGAGAGAAATTTCCGTTAACGTCATCAAAAAATATTGTCAAAAGAACAGAGAAATTTGTAAAAGAGATACATACCACAGCGATAACTCCAGCCAAACACATGAAAAGAAGTATCTGGAGCAAACCTCCTAAGATAGCAACTGTTCTAACAACACGAAGCTGCAATTACAAAAAGTGAAAACTTGATTATGAGAGGGTGTCACACACACACACGCTCACACAAAGAAATTGTAGATAAACAATTTTATACATTTCTTTTTCTTTATGCAAGTTATGTGATTCATGTGTGTGTGCGTAAACACACGAGTAGGATGTTGAGAAACCTTTGCTGCTGAGAACTCCAATCCCAATGCAAAAAGAAGAAAAATGACACCAAACTGAGCAAAAGTTTCCACCTGCATAATTATATATATCCACAAGTAGTTAAGATCAACATGAAGTGCATGTCAAGATTCCCATGAAAACATAATGGGATGCTCATATAAATATATAATTGAAATAAGTTGCAATTTTTCATCCCCTTAGTTTCACAAAGTTTATGAAATTGTCCCCAATGTGACAAGATTACACCGCATGTCCTTCCTTTTACTTTTTCATTCCATATGGGTCCCTGGTCAGAGTAAGATGGACCAAAACCGTAACGAAACAGTAAAGGCAGGACCGTGCGCAGTAATTATGCCATGTCATGTCAGGAATAGATTTTGTATATTATGACAAACTCGAGAGGCGAAAAATATAATTTAATCTGATAAGTTACAACAATCCTGAAGGGCATTACCTGAACCAGCTCATTAACAAAGCTAAATCCACCTGGTCCAATCAAAGATCCTGCTAGCAAATATCCTGTAATAACCTGAATGGTTTTGAAAAGAAATGGATTCTAGCTTAATATGACTTAAAAAAATAGGAAGATCCCGTTAATAAATTAACAGATAATGTAATAATGAACAGACCAGCTGCCCAGCACAAGCAAATGCAATCCCACCACATGTTGCAGAAACAATGACAACCACCAAATCAGATATCAATCTGTTAATAATAAATTAAGAATTAGATACGAAATTTCAGAAAACTTTGTAACTACTTGGGAGTGAAAGACATACCTAATATCTAACTGTAGCACAGGATACTTAGATTTGGGATTTGACATGATAAAGACATTGCTCTGAGTAAAGATTGCAATATAAGATTCTATTCACATGCACAAGCAAACATATAACTGAAAAGAACATTTTATTCTAATCACTGTGCTCAAAAGTATAAAATATTACCTTGCTATCTATCAGTCTTGGTGTATCTTCAGGACGGTTCTCATTTTTTCAAATTGAAAACATCATGAACAAATGATGACCTAAAATACAAGTAAATTTAAACAATATGTATATTACTCTTTTGAAAACAATCTAATATACATTTTTGCAAATTGTAAATTGATTTGTATACAATAAAGAAAGTCAATAAAATGAGCAGAACATACTTCTCCTCTTTGGTTTCATTTCTCTTTGACTTGACTCTAGCAACAGTTTCCAGAACTGCCTGGTATGTCAAATGATAGGGTTTCCATAAATGTGATGATTGTGATAGATAGAGTGAAGATCGGATAATAGGGATAAGATGGAAGAACGATTGTATTAACGAAAACGTAAAGGTTACAAGTTCCGGGCCTAGCACTATCTCACTGCATAAGCAGGAGCCATGGCAATGCCATATTCAACATAAACATAACCTAATCTCCCTATTAGCTATTAATATCTATTTATAGAAATATAAGTTGCACTAGACCCCCTCCTAAAATAGACAAATGACATTTAGACTAGAAACTAGATACGATTCCTATCATCAAACATGTCAGAGAATTACAATAAAACACTACTGACCCTGTTCCTAGAAAATAAAATATATAAATATTATGCAACACAAGAGTTTTCCAGTTAGAAATATTATATATATATACATATATATATATATATATATATATATATAGAGAGAGAGAGAGAGAGAGATTTTAAAACTTTGAAGTTGCATCTACCTTAGATGAAGTTCAGGTCCTATTCCTTCTTGTTTATTTAACATTTTCAGAATATGATTGTCAGTGCATTTATTTGGTACAAAGTGAAAAATAATGTAGATGTATAAAACTTTGGATTCCACATAAATCCCTTTATGCATATAAATAGGCGGCAGCCAATCAGATGCCCAAAGAAACAATGAAACATAGCAGATCACGAAATGTTTGAAAAAACTTTAAATCTCAGTTTAGGTCAAACTTTGACATATATGATACATACACATTAATGTCAGTGAGATTCAACAATAATTAAACATTTACGGGTCTCAAAATTCTAAAACACATAAATACTAACTGAAGTTAGTACACCTCCTAACCCCATGGTTGGTGTTGTGGATAAAATATGTCACAACAAAAGTACATCATAAGACCTAACTGAACCATATCTTTATTTATAAATATAAATATACTTGATGATAACCAATGGCAATTAATGTGCCCGGGCTTTTCTAGCCAACAAGTTTGAAACTTACATACAAAACCCCCTAATCTAAAGATCACATGACATACCTGTTGTCCTGCCACACTGTTATTGAAGCTCCCAGGATCAGTAGCTGAGTAAGACAGATTATGATGCAAAGTAAGAGTAAGTTTCATTTTATTAATGCATATTGCATGGCACCGGTTTTCAATTAAGATTTTACAATTCAAATGATATACACATGTAATTCCTAGTGTGAGTAAAATAATAAAATGATTTCCATACCCCAAATGCACCTAATTATGTGTCCTAATTAGGTCAGAAACTAGGAATATCTGCTCATCTAGTCTACGACGTCAAACTAAATTAGAAATCACAATCAACTAAAAATAGCAGCAATAACATGATTAATTTGAGTAAAACAAGGACATAATTTCCAAATGCACCTAATTACCCGTCCTAACTATGCCAAAATTAGAAATGCCCGGCCATCTTGTCTACAATGTCAAATTAGATCAGGAATCACAATCAACTTAAGGCTATGGGGGTGTGGTTAAGGGAGGATGGCAAATGATGTCCTACATCGACAAAAATGATGGAAACAGCCCCCCCCCCCCCTTTCTCTCCTTCACTTCATTAGTGACGTGATGAGGACCCTCACGTGGCTCACGGAGACTCTCCCTTATTTTTGCTCAATCTACTTTTTTCTTTTTTTTTTTCTATTTCAAATAATATAAATAAATGGAATGGTGGAGAATGATGGATAATGACGTATAACATCGGTTGAATGATGTGGCGCTGATGTGACGAATGATGGAAAATGAGGGGAATGAACCATACTGCATAGCCTAACCTAGCATGCCCTAATTGAACACAGTACGCATATAAACATCAGATTCTCAGGATAACAGTTTTAAACTAAATCAGAAGTCACAATCAACTAAACCAGGCAGCAATTGCATGATTAATTTAACTGAGCAAGAACATAATTTCTAAATGTACCTAATTAGGTCAGAAATTAGATACGCATGATCATCTAGTCCACAATGTCAAACTAAATCAATAATCACAACCAACTAAAGCTAACAGCAACAACATGATTAATAGTTTCAACTAATTTGAGTAAATAAAGAACACAACCAAACTAATTTAAGTAAATAAAGACCTAATTTCAAAATGTACCGAACTGCAAGCCCTAAATCACCACAATAAACATATCATCATCTAGTTCTCGAATAAACAGTTTCAAACTGAATCATAAACCACAATCAACTAAACCTAGCAGCAATAGCATGATATATTTGATTGAACATAAACATAATTTCCAAATGCACCTGATTAGGTAAGAAACTAGAAACGCATGATCATTTAGCCGACAATGTCCAACTAAATCAGAAATCACAATCAACTAAACCTCGCAGCAACAGCATGATTAATTTGAGTACCTAATTTCTAAATGTACCTAATTGCAAGCCCTAAATCAACACAATAAGCATATCATCGTCTAATTCTCAAATAAACAGTTTCAAACTGAATCAGAAGTCACAGTCAACTAAACCTAGCAGCAATAGCATGAATTAGTTTGAGAAAATATAGCCAGACTTAATTAGATCAAAAGTTAGTAATATCTAATCATATAGCCAACAATGTCATACTAAACTAGAAATCACAGTCAATTAAACCTAACAGCAATAGCATGATTAATTTGAGCAAATAAGAACATAATTTCAAAATGCACCTAATTACCTGTCCTAATTAGCTCAAAATTAAGAAATATCTGATCATCTAGTCTACAATCAACTAAACCTAGCGGCAATAGTAAACAAAGACCTAATTTCATAATGCACCTAACTACAAGCCCTACCTGAACACAATACGCATCATATCAACAGTTTCAAGCTAACTCATAAATCAAATTCAACTAAACCTAACAATAACCAGATTTAACTAACTAACCGTCAGACTGCTCATCAATTAGGAATGCCTCGTCAAACTAAATCAATAATCACAATCAAGTAAACCTAACAGCAACAGCATGATTAATAGTTTCAACTAATTTGAGTATATAAAGACCTAACTACAAGCCTTCTATCAACACAACACTCATCAGAAATCAAATTCAACTAAACCTAAACAGAAACCAGATCTAACTAACATACTAACTAACCGTCAGACTGCTCATCGGTCTCATTAATTAGCAGCAATAGCAATAGCAATAGCAATAGCAATAGCAATAGCAATAGCAATAGCAAATGTACCTAATCAGAAGCCCTAAACGAACACAATAACATCCGATTCTCAGATTAACAGTTCCTAGCAACAATAACACTATTAATTCAACTAAATAAGCACTCAATTCCTAAATGCACCTACCTAAGTGCAAGCCGAGCCGTAACCGAACACAATATCAACGTCTAATTCTCAAACAAACAGTTTCAAACTATATAAATCAAAATTAACTAACTAACTAACTAACCGTCAGACTGTTGATCATCATCATCATCATCATTCTCGCTAAAATCCTTCTCAAGCGCACGATCAAACATATCAGCAACACTCTCTTCCTTTGATGAGCCAGTAACCGTCACATTAACGGCGTCGTTTAAAATAACCGAATCTGTAACAGCAAGTAAACATGCAAAGCAGACGGCGACGAATAATAATAATAATAATTGACGGAGAACTTGTTTTCGCAACATTGTGTGGTTGAGGCGGATAGATGATGATAACGTGCGCCGGAGTGTTGTTTTAGTGAAGTGTGTGTGTGTTAATCTTATGACAACAGTGATAGATAGCTGTTGTAGGTAAAGGTAATGGGATTGGGATTATAAATTCAATTTTAACGTAGAAGTATAAATGAGTCGACCTGTTTACGAGTTACCCGATCTTGGATCAATAAAAAACCGTAACGGATCGAGCCTTGTTTTGAGCTCGAGCTCGAGCATTATGTATATTTTTAGTTTTATCTCTTTTATACGTAGGTCTTTAAATGAACCGAACGTTCGGTAAACCGTTTGATGGGAAGTTCGTTTATATAAACGAACAAGCATGAACACATATACTGTTCATTCATTTATGTTCATGAACGTTCATTTATATTCATTTATGTCTATTTGTTTATGTTCGTTTATGTATTGATACAAAATAATTAAATATTATGTAAATGAATCATCTACTTAAAAGTTTTGTTTATATAAGTTACTTTGTGTTCATTTAAGTGTTTTCATTAATGTTTGTTTGTCTTCATTTACATTTGTTTATATATGTTCATTTATCTTTGTTTAGTTATGTTTGTTTAGAATTTAAACAAACGAACATTTTCTTGTTCGTGTTTGTTCGATTCATTTATGATATTTCATTATTTATATTGATGAATACATTTGTCTCAATCTCGAGGCGCTGCCGATTTTATTTGTGTTCGTGAACACATTCATTTCCTTAATGAACAAACACGAACATCAAATCACGTTCGTGTTCACGTAAGTGTTTGTGAACACATTATTTCTTTAACAAACGAATATGAACAAGACCATTTTCGTGTTTGTTCGATTCATTTACAGCTGTATTTATATGTCTATATATTAAGTTAACACTTCATAACTATGGTCAAAAGTACTAGTGGGTTTATACTGAAGTCCAAAAGTATGGACTAAAAAGTATAGTTAAGCCAATATCATATAATTAAATGGATACTTAGTAGCAAGTGTTATTGCAAGATTGTTTTCTCCAACATAACTAGCACAAACATTTATGTAGGAGTATTAACAAGCAGGAGTATTATAGAAGCCAATGTTGCTAAATAGAATATTATAGAGGGACAGGTCGCATGTTATGCGTGTCGTGTGAGATGGGAAGTGGGATCAATTGGTACTGGTGGGAGCACCACACCATCACCTTAATATCGTTAAAGAAAAACTTGACTTGTTACTACTTCTTGATCTCTTTCTTAATTAAAACATGTCATTATTATTATTATTATTATTATTATAGATTATTTGATTTATAGTAATATTTAACCTACAATTATTATTTCGTTAATGTTGTATTTTTATAATTATTATTTTATCATATTTATGTTATAATAACTATTATTATCTGCTTATTAGTATTATTGTTGTTTTTTTAATATAATAATCACTTAATAAGAGTATGTTTTTTTCAGATGTTTATACTTTTTAAATGAATTATATGTATTATTTAAATTACTTTTTATCTAGTTCTATATTAGCTTTTTATATAACATTGAAATATGGTTTGGGATGAAATTATGGAAAGATATATAATATGGGTTTTGGGATGATTAAGATGTGATGAAAAAAATTCGATTTGTCACTGATGTTGAGGAGAAACATTTATGGGATGGTGGAATAGAATTAGATACCATGTATACCTTTAGCGAGTGTTATGGTATAAGTACTTTCTTTATAAAAGACTGCAACATGACCACTTAAACTCCAATCAAAGTTACGAACGATTTGAGAATTTTCTTCCTTTAGATCCGTACCGCTCTTTTATTCGTCATCACTAACTGTTTCTTAGTACTATCAATAAACTCATCTTAATGGTAAACACTAAAGTCAATTTTGTGGTTAGTTAATAGTTTGTTTGTTTTTGTTTTTGTTTTTGTTTTATATATAATCACCATATAGCTCAAAAATTTGTATACATTAATTTTAGAATATTATAAGTTTGTAACCATTGAAAATCCTATTAGTTGCCACCAAAGTCTAGTATTCTTTTATAATTTTTTTTTTCAAAATTATTTTGTTCATCACCCAATAGGTGCCAATAATGCTTAGGTGTCTCAAACCATGGGCATACATACAACAGGATTGATGGAGTCAAGTGACTTCATGATGATTTTATATAGAAAATTATTTCAATTATTTTTAGGTATATTTGCATGATAATGTTCATATCTATCATAAATTACTTTTATGTTTATAATCATAAAATAAACATACTTTTTAAGATACATACCCAATAACGCTTGTAGTATCCATTTTGATGTTTTAAAAGATACATACCCAACATACTTTTTAAGTAAAATAAAAAGCACATAAAAGTATATGTTGAAGTGGAAATGAAGATTTTATAATTGTCAGAATTTTATTTAAGAATTTTTCACTCGATTCACAGAGATGCTAGCAATATTTTTCATGTGTTAACAAATAGAAAGTGGCAAAAGGTGTGGGAGAATGGAACCTACTCGTGAAGAAGAAAGTGGGGATGAGAGATTCTACTAATTTCTGGTTGGATCATTAAATTAGTAAAAAGATATGTTGAGCTCGATTTGTCCAAGATTATACGCCCTAGAAAAGAATAAAATTGTCTTACCAAGGATGGGACATATAATAATTATGTTGGTATGGGATCAGCACGCGAATATTAGAGGGTGAGTGGAAGAGGAATGATTTGTATCATTTCTAAACATGCTTGAACAACACGAGCGGACACAAATAATGACTCGTGGGCTTGGGAGCTTGAAAATCAAATGCGATTAAAGAAAATATAAATAAATCCATAGAAAAGAAGATGCTTCCGGATGGCCAATGCGAACTATATGGAATAGAAGCATTCTTAAAAAAAGTTAATGTTTTTGTACGAAGACTTTGATAGACTAGATTACCAATAAGGACTAGTCATTATGACAAAAGATTAGATATTCCATTTAAAATGTGCCTGTTTTGTCAAAGAAAAGAGTATTTACATTCTAACACCACCCCTCTGGAATCTGAACAACTTTATACAGTTATATAGGGGTTATACGAGTCGTATAGTCCTCACATGACTGACTAATGTCTGGAGGGGACATGATGACAACTTTTTCAGTCTATACAGGCCGATAGCCCTTATACGAGTAGTATAAGCTTCAAAAACCTGACACTCTCCTATATAAAATGACGAAATTCTACACATATACGGCTTGCATAGCCCTTATACGACTGTATAGGCACGCCTGGTGTACAAATAACCTATGTGGTGTGAAATAAAAAAATATTACAACATTTCATTTGTTTTATGTTCTTTTCTTTTCACTACTGGCGCCTAATATGAATAAACCACCCCATGTTTAGTTGTCTACATCTCTTGTTAGACCAAAAAGAAAAGGTAAAGAAAATGTTAACAAAAATAAAATTTTATTACAGTAAGAAAAAAGATAATCACAGACAATCTGAAAATTACTTGGAATGTTCGCTAGATTTTGGTGTTAACCAATGTTAAGACCATGTGTTGTGATGGCGCTAAGGGGCGTCATCACCATGTGGTCCATGCCACATCATCCTATAACGTGATGAACACCGTTACATACAAGCCAAAGAGGGCGCCAAAGGGGTAGTGTAACATCCTAAAATTTATAATGATGAATAAAGAAAGTTATGTTAGTGATTTCGCGTTTTAATTATTAATATCGAGTAGGAGCGGGTCATGGACTTGGATTAATTGAGATAGGATAAATGAGAATGGGATTTCAGGGATATAAATACCCCCAAAATCCCAAAATATCTCATTTCTCACCAAACTCCACACACACTCCACACACTCCTCAAAACGCACATACTAACCGACCGAGATCCGAAGTCGAGACCCGAGATTTTGCTGGTAGATCTGAGTTGGAAAGGTAAGAACTAATCCCGCAAAGCTAATATTACTGAAAATGGTTAGGATTTGACGGGTTAATCGGACCCGAAACACAACTGCCCAAATCGGACCCCTAAAACGTCGATTTTAGGCCGATTTGATGGTTGGGATTTGTAGGCGCCGATCATACGATTCCGTGGGTACCAAAATCGAGTTATTTGGCTAAGAAACGAAGGAGTTATGGGCAAACAGATCTGCAGCGCGACAACTTCGCCTTCATCTGGGCAACTTCGCCTTCAAGCGATGAACTTCGCCTGCAAGCTAAGTTCGCCTGATGAACTTCGCCTGCAAGCCAAGTTCGCCTGATGATAAGTTCGCCTGAAGCCAAGTTCGCCTGATGGCAACTTCGCTGAAATGGTAACTTCGCCTAAGGTTTAACTTCGCCTAAAAGCCAAGTTCGCCTGAGGTTTAACTTCGCCTGAAGCCAAGTTCGCCTAAGGTTTAACTTCGCCTGAAGCCAAGTTCGCCTAAGGTTTAACTTCGCCTAAAGTGAAGTTCGCTTAGAAAATAAATTAAAAACATAATGGAAAATGTGTTAAGGCAGTTATCGAAAATAAAATTTTTCCAAGCTGACCTGGCAGCTTAACCCCAGCCAGGGGCTCTGCCCCTTGGACCCCGCTAGGGGCTGCCGCCCCTAGAACCCCGCTGCCAGGGGCGCTGCCCCCGGACCCCCGTTCGTTGTGGGTCATTTATAGATAGAAATACAAAACGAGAAGTAGTAGTTAATTGATATGTGTAAATATTATACAGTTAGCCGTGCCCAGTTAAAGAAAGGAATTACGATCAACGGCGAGCGTAACAGGATCCAGGTGAGTTTCTAGCCCCATTCCTTGTTATGTTTTCGGGGCTGTGTGCATACTTGATGTGTTGTTAATACATTTATCCTAAGTGATAAGTGTATGCCATATGTGATATATGTGATATGTATGAAGGATTGCTTGATGGTACGTGAACGATCTTCGGATATTGCACGTACTGTCAGGTTGTAACGTTATAAATATGGTAAGTATGATATGTATGAATGATTGCTTGATGGTACGTGAACGATCTTCGGATATTGCACGTACTGTCAGGTTGTAACGTTATAAATATGGTAAGTATGATATGTATGAACGATTGCTTGATGGTACGTGAACGATCTCCGGATATTGCACGTACTGTCAGGTTGTAACGTTATAAATATGGCAAGTATGATATGTATGTTTATGTGTATGAACGTAATAAAGTTAATAAAAGAAGGAAATGACGGTTGTATGGTTGTATGGTTACGAAAAGGGTACCGAGCCCTAATAATACTCGAGGTATGATGTATGGTTGTATGGTAACGAAGAGGGAATCGAACCCTACTAATATTCGAAAACAAGGGACCAGACCCTAATAATATCTGTGATGTTAGGGACCAGACCCTAATAATATCTGTGATGTTAGGGACCAGACCCTTATAATATCTGTGATGTTAGGGACCAGACCCTTATAATATCTGTGATTTTAGGGACCAGACCCTTATAATATCTGTGATGTTAGGGACCAGACCCTTATAATATCTGTGATGTTAGGGACCAGACCCTTATAATATCTGTGAGGTTATAGGGCGAAAGGCTCTTTAAAACGTATGATTATGAATGTAAAGAAAGTATGTAAGTAAGAAAGAAAGTATGTAAGTAAGAATGAAGGCATGAGTACTTATGTGTGTATGAAAGAAAGTTATGAGGTTAAGTACGTATGTATGTAATAAGGTATTGTTTGGTATTGTATGATTAACTAGAACTCACTCAGCGTAGCTGACTTTTAGTATGCACGCAGGTGAGTAGGTTGAGACAGCTGGCTTGAGTGGAGGACACATGGCAGAAGACTAAAGCCTGGCATCTGAAGATCTGATACGTTTTATAAGTTATGTTTTGATTTTGAAAGACAAGAGGAATGTTTTAAGATATGATTATGAATCGATATGTAATGTTTTATGAAAGTTTTATATTCCGCGTAAAGTTTTTAATTAACTCTGATATTTAGAACTGTGTTTATGAGTAAATCCAACACGAAAGTAGGGTTACCGGTAACGGGGCCTTACAAGTTGGTATCAGAGCAAAGTTCGAGAGATTTAAGCATCCTACATGCTTAGACTCGAACAGAGAATGGGATTTAAGTAAGGAAAGAAAGAAGATGCCAGTTCAAGAATGCCATGTGTCGCTCAAGCAAGATCAGTAAAGGTGAAAGGTATGATTAAATGATATATGTTAATGAGAAAGAAAAGATATGAGAATGGTACGGATAGGAATAATTGATTGTTTGAATTGACTAACTGCTTAAGTAGAACCAGCACAAATAGACTCATAAAGGGAAGTGTATAGGACACGGAAAGCAACGTGATCAGCTAGTCACAGCTGGCCACTGTTATTACCTGTTAGCCTTGCTATCCTTGTACTAAATAGTTCCTTGAGTGACGATGTTTGTGTTTTCCCCTTTAGAATACTAATGGCTGGAGCTGGAGAATTTGTTGAAACTGGGGGTCGCACTGGGCGTCGTGGCAGGCCTCGTCTTGTCCGGCAACCCTTGGTGGAAGAAGCTTCCCACACCGAAGATGAAGGAAGCGCAGCTGGAGGAGACCAGAACAACAACGAGGAAGTTCAACTTAGCCCTGCAGTTCAAGCAGCCATCGTTCAGGCTGTAGTTGCTGCTGTGAAGAACCTGAATCCCGAAGGATCTGCTGGAAGCCGTGAGCGAACTGCTGAAGGGGCGGGTGGTGATGGTAGAAAGGATGGGGAAGGTGAAAGAGGGGCCTCGAGTGGGGATAAGTCTGTGAAAGTCGATGATAGGAGAGGAGGACAAGGTGGGTGCAGCTATAAGTCCTTCAAAGGTTGTGACCCGCCTAAGCTGACTGGTTTAGGAGACGCAATCGCTACTCTCCAGTGGATAACCGCTATGGACAAGGTTATCCGCATTAGCGAATGCCGTCCCGACCAAGCTGTGGGTTATGCTACTCAGTCATTCGTAGATGAGGCTATGTATTGGTGGGAGAGTGTGGAGCAGAGGAAGACCCGTGAAGAGATCAAAGAGATGAAGTGGGAAGATTTGAAAGAGTTGGTAATGAAGAAGTTCTGTGCAGATGCCGAGGTTGAAAGAACGGAGATGAAGTTCCAGAATTTAAAAGAATGTATGATGACGCATCGTGAGTATACCACGGAGTTCAACCGACTATCTAGGTTGGTGCCTGACATGGTTGACACTGAGGTCAAGAGAATCAAATGTTATGTGAGGGGGTTGCCACAAAAGGTCCGCATGTTAGTCAGGGCGATTCAACCTACTACTTTTGATTCGGCTGTTGGACTCGCGGAAATGGTCTATGCTGACGTGGCCGCGGATGATAGGGTGGAAAGGGACGAAGAGAAAGAGAAGAAAGGGGTCACTCCTGCTAAACGACCCGGTACTCAGTTATGGAACTCCAAGGATAAGAAACAGAAAGTGTGGGAGAAGAGATCGTGTAAGACCTGCGGAAAGAGGCATGGTGGGGAGTGCAAGTGGGGTAAAAGTTCTAACGTTTGTCTCAAATGTGGAAAGGCTCATGGTGGGGAATGCAGAATGGGGTCGAATGCCTGTTATAAGTGCGGGAAGGTAGGGCATTATGCCAATGAGTGCAGTGCGAAGCTAGCATGTTACAAATGTGGCAAGACAGGCCATATGTCAAGGGAGTGCACTGAAGGTGTAGCTGGAGGTAGTGGAAAGAAGGATGCCGATCAAGCTAGGCCCAGAACTAGAGCCTACATGCTGACCCAGGAACAAGCCAGGCAGATTCCGGATGTCGTCACAGGTACGTTTCTAGTGAACGATGTTTCCGCTTCTGTATTATTTGATTCTGGTGCGAATAGAAGTTTTGTAGCTACGACGTTTAGTAAACTAGCTAAAATGAAAGGCTGCCGAGTGTCTGAAACTTTTGTAGTAGAAACCGCAAGTGACACTTCGGTGAAAATAACAAAAATGGTTAAGAATTGTAAGATAGTGTTAGAGGGACATGAGTTCCCTGTTACTTTGTATGTTATGGCCTTAGGAGGGTTCGATGTAGTCTTGGGTATGGATTGGTTGTCTGAGTTTGAGGCTCAGATAGTATGTAAAAGTAAGATGATAAGGTTAAAGTCATTGGATGGTAGTGCGGTGACGGTTTATGGTGATAAGGAGAGTTATGGGCTTAATGTCATTTCGATGATAAAAGCCGAGGGTTTGTTAAGGCGAGGGTGCGGTGCCTACCTGGCGTATGTTGTCAACGCTACGGCCGAGACGAAAGAAATGAAGAATGTTCCTATTGTGCGCGACTACCCAGAAGTATTCCCTGAGGATCTTCCGGGGTTGCCACCTGAGCGAGAGATAGAATTTCAGATAGATCTAGTACCAGGAGCCCAGCCCGTCGCGAAGGCGCCTTACCGTCTAGCACCGTCCGAGATGAAGGAATTGATGTCCCAACTGCAAGAACTCCTCGACAAGGGTTTTATCAGACCGAGTGTTTCTCCGTGGGGCGCACCGGTTTTGTTTGTGAAGAAAAAGGATGGAAGTATGAGAATGTGCATAGACTATCGTGAGTTGAATAAGCTTACGGTAAAGAATAGATACCCCTTGCCTAGGATTGACGATCTGTTTGACCAACTGCAAGGTTCGAGTTGGTTCTCGCGAATAGATCTCAGATCAGGCTACCATCAACTGAAGGTAAAGGAGGCAGACGTCCCTAAGACGGCGTTCCGAACGCGATATGGACACTACGAGTTCCTCGTAATGTCATTCGGTCTAACAAATGCTCCTGCAGCATTTATGGACATGATGAACAGGGTGTGTCGACCAATGTTGGATAAGTCAGTTATCGTTTTCATTGATGACATATTAATATATTCAAGGAGCGAGTCTGACCATGCGGAGCATTTGAGAGAAGTATTGGAAGTTCTGAAGAAAGAGAAGTTGTATGCCAAGTTTTCGAAGTGCGCGTTCTGGTTAAGAGAAGTGCAATTTTTAGGTCATGTGGTTAATCCGGAGGGGATTACCGTGGACCCAGCTAAGATTGAAGCGATAACGAATTGGAAGACTCCGCAGAATCCGACTGATATACGAAGCTTCCTAGGGTTAGCTGGCTACTATAGGAGATTCATCGAAGGTTTCTCCAAGATAGCCGCACCGCTGACCGGTATGACCCGAAAGTCGATAGTATTCAGTTGGGGGAAGTTTCAGGAGGAAGCCTTTGAAGAATTGAAGAAGAGACTCACGCAAGCTCCAATCCTTACTTTACCCGATGGTGATGAGGATTTTGTTGTTTGTGCTGATGCCTCGCATCAAGGGTTAGGTTGCGTGTTGATGCAACGAGGGAAGGTGATAGCCTACGCGTCTAGACAGTTGAAAGTCCATGAGAGTACTTATCCGACGCATGATTTGGAGTTAGCAGCTGTAGTGCATGCTCTTAAGATATGGAGGCATTACCTGTACGGTACTAAGTGCACTATCTATACAGATCATAAGAGTTTAAAGTACTTTTTCGAGCAGAAAGAATTGAACATGAGGCAGAGAAGATGGTTAGAATTGATAAAGGATTACGACTGTGAGATTAAGTATTACCCCGGTAAAGCTAACGTGGTCGCTGATGCGCTAAGTCGTAAGAATGAGGAAGTCCTTGCAACCGTGAAGTCATACAAGTTGATCATGAACTCAAGTCTTTTTGAAGAAATCATCAAAGTGCAGTCAGAAGTGTTAGTAGACGAAGGGTTAGTAAAGAAAGAAAGGATTTATGGCCAGCAAGATGAGTTGATGGAAAACACTCATGGAGTTAAGACTAGGTTCGACCGTATGTGGATCCCACGCCATGGTGATCTTAGAAGTCGAATCTTAGATGAAGCTCATAAGTCAAGGTACTCAATCCATCCAGGAGCTACAAAGATGTACCAAGACTTGAAAAGAGATTACTGGTGGCCAGGAATGAAGAATGATGTAGTGGATTATGTTAGTAAGTGCTTAACTTGCTTACAAGTCAAGGCCGAGCACCAAAAGCCTTATGGGAAGATGCAACCGCTAGAGATACCTGAGTGGAAATGGGAACACATCACCATGGATTTCATAACTAAGCTACCTCGTACAGCTAAGCATCATGATACCATCTGGGTGATTGTGGACCGTTTGACCAAGAGTGCTCACTTTCTGCCCATACGAGAGGCCATCTCGTCAGAAACGTTAGCAAGCTTGTTCATCAAGGAAGTGGTAACCAAGCATGGAGTACCGTTATCGATCGTGTCTGATAGGGATACACGGTTTACTTCGAGGTTCTGGAAGAAATTTCATGAAGCTATGGGGACGAGGTTGAACATCAGTACGGCGTATCATCCTCAAACCGATGGACAGTCTGAAAGGACGATCCAAACCCTTGAGGATATGCTACGTGCTTGCGTTTTAGATTTTGGTGGAAGTTGGGATGATCATCTGCATCTGGCAGAGTTCTCCTATAACAACAGATACCATTCGAGTATTGGTATGCCACCGTTTGAGATGTTGTACGGTAGACGATGTAGAACCCCGGTGTGTTGGGGTGAGATTGGTCAGAAGGAAATGGGAAGTATAGAAGTGGTTCAAGAAACGTCTTCAAAGTTCGATCAGATCAAAGCAAGAATGAAAGCCGCTCAAGACAGACAAAAGTCTTATGCGGATAAGCGGCGACGACCAATTGAGTTTAACGTTGGCGACTATGTGATGCTTAAGGTCTCGCCTTGGAAAGGAATTATCCGTTTTAGAAAGAGAGGGAAGCTAAGTCCGAGGTACATTGGACCATTTAAAATTTTGTATCGTGTGGGGGAAGTAGCTTATAAGCTGGATTTACCCGATGAGTTAGAAGGAATTCATTCAACCTTCCATGTTTCTCATCTGAGGAAGTGTCTAGCTGATGACACGTCTCACGTGCCATTAATGGACATTGAGGTCGATGAACAATTGAACTACATCGAGCAACCGATAAAGATCGTTGATCGCAAGGAGAAGCAGCTTCGTCACAAAACTATACCTTTGGTAAAAGTAATATGGAAACACCGCAAGGGATCAGATGCTACTTGGGAAGCCGAGGATGAGATGCGCAAGCTTTACCCTAGTTTGTTTATGTAATAGTTAGGTTTCGGGGATGAAACCTCCTTAAGGGGGGAAGACTTGTAACATCCTAAAATTTATAATGATGAATAAAGAAAGTTATGTTAGTGATTTCGCGTTTTAATTATTAATATCGAGTAGGAGCGGGTCATGGACTTGGATTAATTGAGATAGGATAAATGAGAATGGGATTTCAGGGATATAAATACCCCCAAAATCCCAAAATATCTCATTTCTCACCAAACTCCACACACACTCCACACACTCCTCAAAACGCACATACTAACCGACCGAGATCCGAAGTCGAGACCCGAGATTTTGCTGGTAGATCTGAGTTGGAAAGGTAAGAACTAATCCCGCAAAGCTAATATTACTGAAAATGGTTAGGATTTGACGGGTTAATCGGACCCGAAACACAACTGCCCAAATCGGACCCCTAAAACGTCGATTTTAGGCCGATTTGATGGTTGGGATTTGTAGGCGCCGATCATACGATTCCGTGGGTACCAAAATCGAGTTATTTGGCTAAGAAACGAAGGAGTTATGGGCAAACAGATCTGCAGCGCGACAACTTCGCCTTCATCTGGGCAACTTCGCCTTCAAGCGATGAACTTCGCCTGCAAGCTAAGTTCGCCTGATGAACTTCGCCTGCAAGCCAAGTTCGCCTGATGATAAGTTCGCCTGAAGCCAAGTTCGCCTGATGGCAACTTCGCTGAAATGGTAACTTCGCCTAAGGTTTAACTTCGCCTAAAAGCCAAGTTCGCCTGAGGTTTAACTTCGCCTGAAGCCAAGTTCGCCTAAGGTTTAACTTCGCCTGAAGCCAAGTTCGCCTAAGGTTTAACTTCGCCTAAAGTGAAGTTCGCTTAGAAAATAAATTAAAAACATAATGGAAAATGTGTTAAGGCAGTTATCGAAAATAAAATTTTTCCAAGCTGACCTGGCAGCTTAACCCCAGCCAGGGGCTCTGCCCCTTGGACCCCGCTAGGGGCTGCCGCCCCTAGAACCCCGCTGCCAGGGGCGCTGCCCCCGGACCCCCGTTCGTTGTGGGTCATTTATAGATAGAAATACAAAACGAGAAGTAGTAGTTAATTGATATGTGTAAATATTATACAGTTAGCCGTGCCCAGTTAAAGAAAGGAATTACGATCAACGGCGAGCGTAACAGGATCCAGGTGAGTTTCTAGCCCCATTCCTTGTTATGTTTTCGGGGCTGTGTGCATACTTGATGTGTTGTTAATACATTTATCCTAAGTGATAAGTGTATGCCATATGTGATATATGTGATATGTATGAAGGATTGCTTGATGGTACGTGAACGATCTTCGGATATTGCACGTACTGTCAGGTTGTAACGTTATAAATATGGTAAGTATGATATGTATGAATGATTGCTTGATGGTACGTGAACGATCTTCGGATATTGCACGTACTGTCAGGTTGTAACGTTATAAATATGGTAAGTATGATATGTATGAACGATTGCTTGATGGTACGTGAACGATCTCCGGATATTGCACGTACTGTCAGGTTGTAACGTTATAAATATGGCAAGTATGATATGTATGTTTATGTGTATGAACGTAATAAAGTTAATAAAAGAAGGAAATGACGGTTGTATGGTTGTATGGTTACGAAAAGGGTACCGAGCCCTAATAATACTCGAGGTATGATGTATGGTTGTATGGTAACGAAGAGGGAATCGAACCCTACTAATATTCGAAAACAAGGGACCAGACCCTAATAATATCTGTGATGTTAGGGACCAGACCCTAATAATATCTGTGATGTTAGGGACCAGACCCTTATAATATCTGTGATGTTAGGGACCAGACCCTTATAATATCTGTGATTTTAGGGACCAGACCCTTATAATATCTGTGATGTTAGGGACCAGACCCTTATAATATCTGTGATGTTAGGGACCAGACCCTTATAATATCTGTGAGGTTATAGGGCGAAAGGCTCTTTAAAACGTATGATTATGAATGTAAAGAAAGTATGTAAGTAAGAAAGAAAGTATGTAAGTAAGAATGAAGGCATGAGTACTTATGTGTGTATGAAAGAAAGTTATGAGGTTAAGTACGTATGTATGTAATAAGGTATTGTTTGGTATTGTATGATTAACTAGAACTCACTCAGCGTAGCTGACTTTTAGTATGCACGCAGGTGAGTAGGTTGAGACAGCTGGCTTGAGTGGAGGACACATGGCAGAAGACTAAAGCCTGGCATCTGAAGATCTGATACGTTTTATAAGTTATGTTTTGATTTTGAAAGACAAGAGGAATGTTTTAAGACATGATTATGAATCGATATGTAATGTTTTATGAAAGTTTTATATTCCGCGTAAAGTTTTTAATTAACTCTGATATTTAGAACTGTGTTTATGAGTAAATCCAACACGAAAGTAGGGTTACCGGTAACGGGGCCTTACAGGTAGAGTGCCGGTTGCCAAGGCATTGGTGGGCGCTAGACAATAGTCACAATTGAGGTGAGGCTACCTGCAAACCAACCAATCACATATTTTCTTTTCTTTTTTCTTTTAATTAAATGTTTCATTAAAATCATTACACCAATTTAAGAGTTTAGTCAGTTAACATTCTTCCACAAGCGTGACATTGACGTGACGGTAGTGAAAGCCCTACCATGACACATAATCTAATGACAACGCATCTCGAACCCTACTTGTTTAACTTTAAATGGTTATACTAAAGCGCCACTCACGAAAAATGTTATCTAAAGTTTGGGCTCGACTTATGACTAACTTCAAACTCAGCATCGTCTCGCTTATTATTTATTTTCATATAAAAGTATTATTGTGTATAAATTTATTTACAATCATAAATAACATAATATTAAGTATAATTATATGTTACATAAATACTATTGTATTTATATATAAACAATACACTCTCTTGCTTAGGGCTGACAATTAAACATAAGAAACAGATACATGACATGTATCTACACGACTTTAACAGGTAACGGGTAATGCCTTAACAGGTTTCGTGTTGTCACACCCCACTTTAGGGGCCTAGGCGTGTGACCACAAGTTGGTACATGTTTTGTAAATAAATCAGAGTTGTGGGTTTTATATCAGCGGAAGTCTTTAATAAAATATTATTACTTTGAAAACTTATTAAAAAGTCGGGTTTAAATACCCGTTAATCGTTTACAATACATTTCTTTAGAAAACATAACTCTTTGTAATATTTTGCAATAAAATATCTGAGCCATCAGATAGCATCTAATGACTACAACTCCAATCTTCTATTTCCTCTTGCTTGTATGTTCTAACCTTTCTTGTTTCCCTGTAACATGGGTAGGAAAATACGTTAGCACAAAGCTGGTGAATAACGCTGACTCTAAAATCTCTTTTCAATACCTTTGTGAAACCAACAATAATACCTTTGTGACTACTCATTAGGCACCCAACTAAATTGGGATCAAATTACCCTAAGTACCATGTACAATTAATTATATACACAATATCATTTCTCTGAACAGTCCCGCAGACCTTCAGAGACATGTTGATGATATGCATGGCCTCGGGGAAATGCCGAGTCACCATGTATGTTTGGATCCAGACACATGTATACTCTTAATCAGAGTGTCCGTTTCTTATTATTGTACACAAAGTTTTTAAGGATTCGTAAATCCTATGCAAACATTCAGACTCATTATAAAAGGTTTGGGGACGTATTCACCTGTTCTGTTTATAATCAGTTTCTTTTACTGATTCCTGTTTTCTGATTCCTCTTCTTGTTTTGTTACCTCGGACCTATAGTACGAGAATAATGTTTTGTATAAATAACTAGATCAACGATCTAGCTTTAGACCTTTAGTCTGTTTTGTATAGCTTTAACGTTGATAAAAGCATTTATTTATTCAAAACATTTGGACCTTTAGTCCCTTTGTTTGTTTATCATTTACACACGATGTTTCTTCTTCAAGAAGAAACATTACTTTATAATATTATATTTCTTAACAATAAAGAAATACTATTCAATTATATCTCTTGAATAAACTTGCTTACGTTTCTTAATCAAGAAGAAACTATATTTTAATTATAACATTTGCTTAAGAAAGGTTATTTTATTCTTAATTGTAATCAAGGTTCGGGCTATACCCTCGACTATGGTTTAAGCCATTTATAATAATAATAACTTAGATATTCCTAAGTTTATACGGGCAACACTTATACTCTATATGCACGTTTATCGAGGCGTTCTTGATCAACCTTTCTTGACACGCAAATCGAGGTAATGTGTAGGTGTCGCCGGGTCGTGCACGTACTTCGAGACGAAATGTCGGGTTATTTTTGGATGACACGCACTTCAAGGAAAACACTGGGTATTTGGCATGGATAACGAGGTGATGATTGTCGGGTCGGTGGCACGCAAAACGATGTTCGGCACGCAAACCGAGGTAGAGAGAGAGTGTAAATTCCAGAGAGAGAGTAAATGTGTGTGCAAATGAGCCGTGGCCTGCCCTATTTATAGCCAATTTTGGATCCTATCGCGATACGCGATAGGTCCTACTTCTTCCGCCATCGTGTAGCGCGATGGCTCTTTACCTGAGATCACACCACGTGTCGCCACGTGGCCTGACACGTCTGCCACGTGTCATGCCGGGCTGCCACGTGTTACCAGAGTGCGACACGTGTGTGATGCGTCATCACGGCCCATCGCGATACGCGATGGGTTCCTGGATATTATTTTTCACTTTTTGTCCTTCATCTTTTGTAGCTTGTCATTTCTGGTCTAATTCTCGTTGTCCAAAAATACTAAGGCGACCCTTAAAGCGGCTCACGACAATGCGAGCGTGCGAAGTGCGCCATCAAAGCGCCACATTGCGCCCAACGCCCTTCGCCATTGTCCTCGTCCTCGCCCGAGCCCGAGGCCGAGCGCGTGCGCGTCGGGTGCTATGCACCCTCCGCTAGGACCATTGGTGCATGATATTCATAAAAAAATATAACTATGGAAAATCTCTTCCTTATAAAGAGCTTCCATTTCTTTACCATTTCCATGTGGGATGGATTCCATCTTCCTTATTTATACCTTAGTGGAATACTTCCACTTTCTTACATCTTCCAATGTGGGATGGAATTTCTCTTTACTTATTTCCTCCATGTAAGAATACTTAGCTTTAGGAAATATTTTTGTTTTCCTTATTTTTCTTATATTTTCTTATTTAATATTTTCTCATTACTTATCTTGATATTATTTTTTATCCCTTAACTTTCCTAAGTTTTCAAATTTTGATCGAAATTTTGGGGATGTTACACGTGTACTAAACATGTAGACACGAATTTACGTGGTAATTTGTGTGTCTAAACAGGTAAAATACATGTTTACCTGTTAAGTACCTGGTTATATTTTTAGAAATAAATATACATATAATTATAAGTTGGGGAAAGTGAATATGAGGCTGTTAAGCATGCAACCTTACACGTGAAACCATCAAAACTACGTCGTTTTGAATAAGAGTTTTCAAATAAAATTATTCTATTCTTTTTAATGCTTGTTTCTTTCCATTAATATTACATCCCTTATTTTGAATCATTATCTTCATATCCAAATATGTTGTTCTCGTAAAAACTAATGTTGGAATGGAAAAATATTATGTTTTTTTTTATTAATATGAATTACTTTTTGACAATAATTCATCGATTTAGATTAAATTTTAATTATTATTAATTACTTTTGGCATGACGAAAAGAAAATTGTAAAAATATTATCTTAAGTTTTAAAGATGATTTTTTAATATACTGAAAAAACATATGCAAAACCAATCAACAATGCTTAGTGGCAGTTGTGATTTAAACCTTTGAATTACGATGCACAGGTGTGAAATATATAGTTGTTTAAAAAAAACCTTAAACCGTGAATCTCAAACTTCAAGTTCAATTGACTTGATATTTCATTTTCTGAAAAATATGATGATTTTTATGATCGTTGAAGCCTGAAGAAACACTAAGTGAACCCTGGACAGATTATAGATAATCTGGGGGTTAAGTAATGTTTCCCACGAGGATGAGGTCTAGCAGAAAGTTGTTCTTCAGGGGACCTGCAAAACAGACACCGTAAGCTCGTCACTGAGAAGGGGGGGTTCCTCCTTGTGACCACCCTCCGGCGTGAGAATCAGACTAGATTGCTCTGAATATAGTGTATATTAAGAGATTGCTAGATAAGATTGAGATATCAGATGATGTCCTTACCATTCCAAGGTGTTGGAGTATTTATAGCCGAAGGTAGGTTTCCTAGAAGGTACTGCCGGCTGAATAGTATTCCTGTTCCACCAACAGTGGACTACGCACAGGCCATGCTGGTTGGTGGGTAGGCTACGGCCAACAGTAAAGGTCGGCTGTATACTGTTCCTTTACTGCCGGCTACGCACTGTTCCACCAACTGTAGGCTGCGCACGTCCCCTCGTAAGGGTTGGTGAGTAGGCAGCGGCTAATAGTGACAAACAGTACTAGAGGGTGCTCCTCCTCGTATTGTTGTCGGTGAGCTGTCACCCTGTGATTGGTTCATGGGCTGCTCTGGTCAATTTGTCTGTTCCGCCCATACCTTAGTAGGTATAGTACGAAAGACCTTCCAGAAGCATACGGACTGGCTCATTTGGGCGGGAGTATTCCCGCCTTGCTCATTCCTTCATGTGACTACTGAAGTAGCTAATGCCTTGTGCGTGTAGCCTTGCTGTTAGTGCGGGTAGCCTTCCCTGATGGCTTGTATCCGCAGCTGCGGGAACAGGCGGGGTACTTCACCATTGGGAGGCTTTCCCTGCGGGTACAGCTGGCGTACTGCGCGTAAGGTTCTTTGAGCATGGTGGGTCCTGCTGGAGCAGTTGGTCATTGCGCAGACGTCCCTGTTCAAGGTGAGTCTTGCGGGTCCAACTGGGCTCTGCTGGGACCTACCTCTTCAAGTCCCCCCAGTCCAATGTTCTTCTCATGAATTATTAATAAGTGAGGTGAACTTTTGGACTTAGCTAGGGGTTTTGAAAAGGGTTTAGTTTTTAGGTTTTCCGTGGTGATTATTCCCGCGGTTTTCCTGATGTCACGCAGAAATTCCCGACTTTTCTGCTTGATCTTTGGGTATGAAGCGGGTAGGTTTGTAACCTCCTCGCACGTCAGGAGCGTTGAGTCCCACTTGTGTGGATTCTCCATGGGGTCTTGGTAGTTTTCAACATAGTGATCAATTATGCTATAACCACCAATTCCATCTTGGAGTTTCAAACAATATAGTTCTCGACGTTCCCGTCATGCGGGGATGTTATTCCCGTTTCCGCAAGCATGGCTCAGAAGATCCTTCTTGGTTTGAATTCCCTGCAGAGTGCTAAGTATGTGAAGGGTTTTGCCTTGACACTGTACCCGCACTTGTCTTACGGTTACTTTATTTCCAAGGTATTCCTGGCGTCAATTCCCTGCGGGTGCTAAGTATGTGAAGGGTTTTGCCTTGACACTGTACCCGCACCCGTCTTATGGTTACTTGGTTGCCAAGGTAAGGGGTATTTTCCCGCTTACTTTTGAATCTTTTTTGAATTTTGAATTTTGAAATTCGAAGAGTTGGTGAAATGATAAGAACAGTCCAAACATCTGAAACGTCGTGTGACGGTTTCTTCTGACTGTGTCAGGACGTGCAGGAAGTTATGGTGACGTGACAGTACATGGTCATTCCAGACGCTTTTTCAGGCGCGTGGGCGCGATTTTTCGGCGCGTGGCCACGAAATTAATGGTATGCGTCCTGTCCACAGCTGTTGCCAGCTTGCTTTTCGCCACGTGTCATAGTTTCATTGCACTTTCGTTTTCTCTCTCTTCCGCATTAATTTCATCGCATTAATTGCGATTAGTATATAAAGGGGGAGAGGGTTCTTTGTAATCCACACTTTCACTCTTCTCTTCATCTTTTAAGCGATTTCCGGCGAATACTCATTCTTTTCAGGCAAGCATTCTCCCGAAATAGTTTTCTTCTTTCTTTTACAAGATGTCTCGTGATCTCGAATCTACGGCTGACGACAAGAGTACTGCTGGCGAGTGCCAGTGTGCTCTACCTGGCGATCTGTATCGGTACGTCGTCAGGAAGTTCATGCTCGAGTCTCTCGAGCCTGAGTTTCCTGAACCCCACCAGACGGTGTACGATGCCCCCAGAGGCAAGATCGGGGTTTATGCTGCATTCTTTGTCTATGGGAATCTTAGGTTCCCATTGACAAAGTTTGTTTACCGTGTCCTTGAGAGGCACGGCGTTCATTTGACCGAGTTGCACCCCATGGCGATCGCCAAGATTCGCCACTTCGAGTGGGTGTGCCGGATTTTGGGCATTGAGCCCTACGTTGACCGCCTGATGACCTTCTATACGTGGAGGTGCATCCAGGGGTGGTATACGTTGACAACCCGGATTAAGGGTTTAAAGATCTGCGCGACCGAGCGCAGTCTTCGCGCGTGGAAGAGGGAGTTTTTCTTCATATCCGCTCGCGCCATCCCCATTGCCATGAAATTCAAGAACGGGCAAGCACTTCCCAGCCTTCACGCCTCCAACTACCAGGAGGCGGAATGGTTTGCGAAGATATCTCGGGTCCAATCTCCGGTTTACCGGTTTGCGGAGTCCGGGATGGTGATGCTGGGGATGAGCCGAGTGTGGAAGGCTGCCGATGCGCAAAAGATCCCAATCGTCCTCGAATACGGTTCGAACTCTGTTCCTTACGGTATGCTTTGTCTCTTATTGTTGATTCTGAATTGCTTCTAACTTTTTTCCTGTTTATTTCAGAGGGGAACGACCTGCAGTCGCTCCTTAATCCGCGGGAGGCTGACGGTCCCGCCCGGATGGGTACTCGCGCTCTAGACGAGAACGAGTTGCCCATCCTAGAACAAACGGCGGATCGGTTCGTGGAGGTCTATCCGCTAGGCCATGAGATCCTTAGCGCCCGTCGGCCAGGTAAGGCGCTATTCGACCCTCGACCCCTCAATGTTGAAACCTCTGCTGGAACTCCTTTAATCGTATGTTCTGATGAGGAATCCGCAGATGGTCCTCCGTTGGTGCGGAAGAAGAAGGCTGTCGGCGGGAAGGGGAAGGAGAAGGCCTCCACTGCCGATCCAGCGCCTCGGTCTGATTCGGAGACCGAGAGCGAAGAGGTGGCGGGGAATCCCGGTGGTGATAAGACCACAGCTCCGGAGGTGGCGGCTGCTACCGTGCCTCCGCCATTAGGCTCAAGAAAACCCGTAAGTACAACTTTCCATTAGCTTTTATCTTCATAGCTTAATATCTTTTAACACTTTTCTTCTTTACGCAGGCGTGGATGTTGACGCATTCCAGGGTGGAGCGCCGAGTAGTACCTCCCCGCCAATGACGGTAGGCTTGGTCAGCCTACCTGAGGCGACGACCCAGGCGCCTGCGCCTGCTTCCGCTGGTCCAGTTGCTCACTCCTTTGAGCCGACTGTTCCAGCTGAGATGACGTCACCGCCGGCTGTGAGTGCTATTTTTACAGCATCTTTCACCGAGCCGGCGGTTACTACTGCTGCGGATCCCGCGGCGGCGGCTGCTACCGTGCCTCCGCCATCGGCAACGACGGCCGGTCCATCAGGTACGCATGGGGCTTCTCGCCAGTCTTTGCCACCTTCCCATCTGCCTGACCTCTTGGATGGATTTCCTTTGGGTTCAGGTGATGGGTTCGGCGGCTATCGGCCTGTTATTGACCCTACAGGTGCGTAGGGTTCTTCTGGCCCATTTTATATATATATATATATATTTTATCATCTTTTCCTAACTGCTTTGTGTTTTTTGCAGTGTCGGATTCCAATGAAGTGTATGTTCCACGATGGAACATTCGCCGAGGAACAACCCTTCGCACCCCTGTGGAGTGCGTGGAATGGGCTCGTCACGCTGCTCCCAGTGGTGCGTTGGGGGAAGCCATGGCTAGCTACCAGGAGGGTAGGCTAACCAATGAGCTTCGGGTTCTCCTGGCCCGGATGCAGCCGCGCGTCGAGCTGCTTTGTCGTGAAAACGACAAGTTAAAAGCAGCTCGCCTTAAGGAAGTAGCTCAGGCGCGGGCTGTCCGGGAGGAGAACCAAAAACTTGCCGCAGTGGCTGCGGAGAAGGAGAAGGCCTTCAAGGCCCTCGAGGTTGACGTTCAGGCTCGACTCGAGGCCCGTTCCAAGGCTGCCCAAGCTGTTAATGAACAGCTTCGGCTGGCTAAGGAAACTGCGAGGAACGCAACCGAGAGGGCCACCAAGGCTGAAGCTGTTGCTGAGCCTCTATGCGTGGAGAATGAAGAACTTAAAGCCAAATTAGAGGCTTTCCAGCAGGCTCATGATGCCTTGGCGATGGAAGACGCCAAAAAGCTCCAAGAAATCTTGGACCAAAGGGGGGTGCTTGACCATGCTGAGCGTAAGCTAAAGGGTGTCGAAGAGGCTGCGGCTAAAGAAGTGTTGCTTGCCAACCTTAACAGGAGTGAAGCCGAACGCGCCCGTAACGAAGCTCAAGCTGCCCTCCAAGAAGCTCTGGTTGCCAAGGAATGGCTTCTTCGAGAAGCGTTGTCTCAGGTAAGCTTTTCTTGTCTTTACGCTTTTCTTTGTAAATAGAATTGGTTCTGATACTTGTATATTTTCTTGTAGGTTGTGCATCGGGTCTTCTCAGAGACATCTTACGACGATGCTATGAGCGCAGCCCTCAACGCTTCTCACGAGGATGGGGAACGGGCCGGCTTCCTGCTTGGTCTAGGGTTCGTTGAGAAAGGCGTCCCGCCTTCCAACTTCCCTTTGTATAATGTGGATACTGAAGCTGCTTATGACCAAGTAGTGAACCAGTATGCCGCCTTCCCGCATCCGGTGGTGGAGAAGGTGAACGAAGTCGCTGCTGCTGATGATGGGCTTGATATCCTTAGAGCTTTCATTGAACCACCACGCTCTACTGATGGAGCGGGTCCAAGTGGAAGTGGTCCTGAAGCTTGATTCTGAAGATCCCTTTCCACCACTAGCGTAGATTTTTGCTTTTGTATAGCTCTTTGTAATATTTGAATTTTGATGAAATAAAGATTGTGTTTGTTCTTTGCCTTGTTTATTTTACGCATGTTTTAACTTAGCAATTTCTTTAGTACTTAGATCATTTAACTTTTTAACGTGGTAAATTATAAGTTTGTTTCGCTTCCTCTTTCATGATTGTGCGGGTATGACCGTCACTTACACTTAGTAGGATGGCTTAACTTTACTTATATCTGACCTGCGTGGAAGTTTTCCTCATCTTTTCCTTTGAAATTTTCTAAGTGTTCAGAATAAGTTAACCTTTGAACGTGGTAGATGATAGGTTGAAGTTTTGCTTCCTTGTTCGTGATTGTGCGGGTAAGACCGTCACTTGCACTTACAAGGATGGCTAAACTTTACTTACATCTGACCTGCGTGTAGGTTTTCCTTAAAACTTTTAACATTTTTAGCGTTGTGTTTATGCGGGTTTTGCCGCCTTCCACACGTAACGACTTACTTCTTCCCCTATTTATGCGGTGAATACCGGCATAATAGTGTGGGAAGTTCATAAGTATAAAGGTAAGGCTATCAACACATTGTGAAAGGAGAATCATTTCCATTAGAAGTGGCTCTAGGCCTTTTCTTTACAAGTTTGGAATTGATCTACATATAACATTTGCGTAATTGAGCTCCATTCCATGTTCTTGGGATGAGAGTGCCATCGAGCCTTTCGAGCCGGTATGCACCCTTTCCCAGGACTTCTTTGATGATGTATGGCCCTTCCCAGACCGGGGCCAACTTTCCTGGGCGTTCTTGGTTCGAAGCCTCGTTGTTACGCAATATGTAGTCTCCTACATTGAAGTTGCAGAGTTTTACCCGCGTGTTGTAGTACTTTTGCATTTGTCGCTTGTAATTCTCTTCACGCACTGCGGCTAAGTCTCTGCGTTCCTCGGTTAGCATAAGGTCTAACCGTCTTTCCGCATCATTGTCTTCTGGCTGAATCAAGACCCTTGGTGAGGGTAAACCAATTTCGACCGGGACCATGGCTTCAGTGCCATAAGTGAGACTGAACGGGGTTTCTCCCGTACTGGCCTTCTTCAGCGTTCTGTTTGCCCAAAGGACGTGCGGAAGCTCGTCCACCCAGCCGGATCTGTGTTCCAAGAGTCTTTTCTTTATGCCTTCGACGATGCTCTTATTTGCTCTTTCCACCTCACCATTACCTTGCGGGTGTGCCACTAAGGTAAAGGTGTGGGTGATTTGAAGTTCTTTTAGCCACTGCTGTAGCTTCTTGTCAGCAAAGTTGGTGCCGTTATCGCTCACCAAATTCTGTGGAAGTCCAAAACGACAAATAATAAATTCCCAAATAAATTTTTTGATATGTTTCGCGGTTGTTTGGGCTAAAGGTTTTGCTTCTATCCACTTGGTGAAGTAGTCGATGGCTACCACTAGGAACTGAACATTTCCTGCTGCTGTAGGAAATGGGCCTGTCACATCGATGGCCCACTTCTGAAATGGCCATGAAGAAGTGACTGGAACAAGTTCATTCTTCGGGCGGTGCGTGTTGGGTGCGTAAAGCTGGCAAGACCTGCATTTTCTGATGTATGCCAGTGCATCCATATGCATCCCCGGCCAAAAGTATCCCGCGTTGTTTAGCTTAGCTACAACAGCGCGGGGGCCTGCGTGTATTCCACAGATGCCTTCGTGTACTTCCCTTAGGAGGTAGTCAGCATCTTGGTTGTCCACGCATCTTAAGAGTGGGCCAAGAAAGTTACGTCTGTAAAGGATGTCATCGATGAGTTGATAGTTTAGTGCTTTACAGCGTAGTTTTCTTGCCTGTGTTTTGGATTCTGGTAGTGTACCTGCCGCAAGGTATTTTATTATCGGTGTCATCCACGTTTCCGAGCTGATTTGGATGACACAAATTTCCTTGTGCGGGACCGAAGGTGCCTCGAGGAGTTCAATGCGGATATCCTTTCCTAAGTGGGCGAAGGCTAATGATGCAAGCTTGCTTAACGCATCCGCAGATTTGTTTTCACTTCGCTTGACGTGTATGACTTTGCAGTCATTGAAATCGCGCATAAGGGATTTTGCTTGTGCGAGGTATAGGGCCATTGTGTCGTTCACGGCCGTGTACGTTCCGTTGATTTGATTGGCTACCAACATGGAATCCACGTGGGCTTCCAAGTTTTTCACCCCCATCTTACGCGCAATTCTCAGCCCAGCCAAGAATGCCTCATATTCGGCTTCGTTATTCGTACTTGGAAAATCCAGTCGAATAGCGTAAGTGTACTCTTGGCCTGCTGGGTTGGTTAGTTTCAGCCCTGCGCCTGAACCCTCGTTACTGGCTGCTCCATCAGTGTAGAGTCGCCAGACGTCATTGATGTCTTGTGCTGGAGAGGGTTGAGCCTCTTCCTGGCACTCTTTTTCCCGCGATGCAGGCACTTCTGCAATAAAGTCAGCCAGAACCTGGCCTTTTATAGCTGGTCTTGGCTTATACTTTATCGCGTATTCCCCCAACTCGATTGCCCATTTGGCTAGGCGTCCCGATAACTCGGGTTTGCCTAGGACGTTTGCAAGTTTGAAGTTGGAGAGAATGGTGATTGGGTGACCCTGGAAATATCGTCTTAACCTGCGTGAAGCATGTATAAGTGCTAAGACTAATTTTTCGAGGGTAGAGTACCGGGTTTCTACGTCTGTTAGGATACGGCTGACATAATAGATTGGCATCTGGATGCCTTTTCGCTCTACTAGCAGTACTGCCCCGGTTGCTCTATCTGTTGCGGAAAGGTATAGGAATAACTCCTCTCCCGCTTTAGGCGTTGTGAGCGTTGGGAGTTCGATCAAGCGTGACCGAATCTCCTGAAAAGCAGCTTCCGCTTCTGGTGTCCAGCGGAAGTGCGTTTTCTTTAAGCAGTTTCTCAACGTTGACAAGAAAGGAAACGACTTTTCTGCGTGGTTTGCCAAAAAGCGATTAAGTGCCACTAGTCGTCCATTCAATGTCTGAGCCTGTTTGATGGTAGTAGGTGATTCCATTTTGATAATGGCTTCGACCTTTTCAGGGTTCGCTCTAAAGCCATCTTTAGTGACGATGACCCCCAAGAACTTCCCTTCTTCCATTCCAAAGGCACACTTGCTCGGGTTGAGCTTCATGTTTATCTTCCTGAGCGTGTTGAAAGTTTCTTCGATGTCTTTCAACATCGCTTCTGGGTCAGGGCTTTTGATGACCAAGTCATCCATGTAGACTTCCAATTTCCTCCCAATTTGGGCATGAAACTGGTTGTCCATCAGGCGTTGGTATGTGGACCCGGCATTCTTAAGTCCGAATGGCATCATTTGGTAACAAAATGTGCCATCGGGCGTCCGAAATGCGGTTTTGTCCTGATCATCAACGGCCATGTGGATTTGATGGTACCCCTTATACGCGTCCAGGAAGCATTTAAGGCGGAACGGTGCCAACGAGTCCACCTTAAGATCAATTTCGGGTAACGGATAACAATCTTTGGGGCATGCTTTGTTCAAGTCCTTGAAATCTATGCACATGCGCCATTGTTTGTTATTCTTCGGTACCATAATGGGATTTGCAACCCAAGTTTGATATCTACTAACGCGTACGATACCTGCGTCAAGGAGTTCCTTGACTTGGGTTCTACACGCGTTAGTTTGTTCTGGCCCCATTACTTTGCGCTTTTGTACGATCGGCGTAACAGCCGGATCGCATTTGAGCTTATGCTCTGCCTTACTTCGGGGTACACCAGTCATGTCAGCTGGTGTCCACGCGAAGATGTCAGCGCTTTTTTGTAATAAGCGCTTGAGTTGGGTGCGTGTGGGATCAAATATTGTCGGGCCAATGGTGACGGCCTGGTCAGGGTACTTGCCATTGAAGGCCCATTTTTCTGGTTCGGTGATGGTTGGTTTAGCCATCTTTGGTTTGGGTTTAGATGAGACAGATGCGATGCATACCTGGGGAATGCCGGTGATCATCGCTACACCCTCAGCTGTTGGCCATCCCATCATGCCGTGGACTGAGGATACCACGGCGTTGAATCTTGCCATCCCGTCTCTCCCGAAGAGAATGTCATATGTGTGGTGTGGCTTCCTCATCACGACAAAAACCACATCTTCTGTGCGGGAGTGTTTCCCGTCCGTAAGAGTGACGGGGAAAGATAGGATACCCAGGGGGTGTTTGTGCTGCCATCAAACCCTTCCATCGAGGCGCAGATCGTTTCCAGGCGTTCCATGTCTTCGTCATCTAGCTTGTCAAAGAACTGCCTGTACATCACTGTTGACGAGGCGCCGTTGTCAGCAAGAGTGCGAGAGGTGATGTAGTGCCCCAGCTGGCTTTTGATGACGATAGGGCCTTCTTTGCCGGGTCCTCCTGGCACTCGCGGGAAGCGCACCTCAGCTTCCTTCCACGCACATGGTTCTGTCGTTCGCCTTTTTCTTCCTCTGATCTTACCATGAACCATGTTGATGCTGATGTCAACGGGCTTTCGTCCGTTGCCTCGGTACCGGTTGTCATTTCTTCCTCCCTTCTTGATTGATGCCACCAGGTGTGCCAGTCTTCCATCCTTGACGAATGCTTCAATAATATCCTTCAAGGATGTACACTCTTCCGTACCATGACCTTTTGTCCCGTGGAAGTCACAGGATTTACTCTGATCCGCATTAGGTCGCTGCCGGATCATTGGAGCTTTTGGCCACGGTAGCTTTTCAGTGACGAATATCTCCGTGACGCTTTTGGTGAGTGGCGTCCACCTGTGCTTTTGGCTTGAAGGGTGTGTGTGATTTCTTCCGCCAACAAGAGGGTGAGAGCTGGATGAGGTGTCAAAGTTTACCCTTGACTGCCAGATACCTAGCTTCCTCTTTTTGTTCTGCCGGGCGATCCGGACATTGTTCTCTCTTGTCCTCTGCGTGTAGAGGTGTGTATTCTGGGGAAGATCCCTTCCCAGTTGCTTTTCCGTCTCGGCAAAGCGCTTTGCCGCCGTCATGATGGCATCCCATGTTGATGGCATGCCATCCTTACCCGTTAGTGTGCGGATAAGCTCTGGGTATTCGGCGCCTTGGATGAAAGCGGCGCGAACAAGATCTTCACTTATGCTGCCGAGACTTAGCTTTTTGGAATTGAAACGGGTGATGAAGTCTAGTAAAGATTCATCCTCCTCTCTAACGCAATTGAGGATCGTCCACTGTTCTTCAGTATATTTCCTCTGTTGGCTGAAGTGCTGGCTGAACTTATTCTGGAAGTCCGCCCAATCATAAATGTGGTGGACCGGCAAGCGATCAAACCATGCCCTGGCCGCTCCGACCAGAGTCATCTGGAACATGTAACACCACGTGGGTTCCGTCCAGTTACTGACGGTTGCCCCCGCAATGAACCTGTTCAAATGGTCGTCTGGGTCAGATAGACCATCATAAGTGCCAATGTTGGACATTTGTTTGGCACTTCTCGGGGCGATTGCTTCCGCAATGTCCCTTGCGAACTTTGATTTTCCTGCGTTTGTAGCAGTTGGTCTAAAGGTTTTGGAGAAGTCACGCGGGTTTCTCTCCGCATTTGTTGGTTTAAAAGCTTCCCCAAAATTCCTTTTTGGTTGGAAGTCCGTTTCCTTACGCTTCCCTTTCGCCTTATGGCGAGGGTTTGCGTCGGTATCGGATTATTCCCTCTCGTCGTCTGAGTACTCGCACTCACTGTTCATATTGAGGTGTTGGCGAGTACTGCCGAATTCGTCAGCCTGTTGAACTGAACGTAAGCGTTCATCCAATTCAGCTTGGAACTCTCTTTGACGTGCTTCGGCCCACGCCTTCACTTGATCTAGTGTTTGGCGAGGGACCCTTGTTCGTTTTTCCAACTGGGCATCAGTGAACCCTAGTGGAATATTTACTGCACTTGCCCCGGCTTGGGTAGCCGGGGTAGTGTTCGTAAGATTTGTATAACCGCCGGTGTTCCCAGTTACTGGGGTTGTGGTCACCGGTGTTTCTTGGTCACTTACTGGTCTTGGGACCGGAGTAACGTTAACCATTTCTTCAGAAACTTTGAAAAGACTAAGAATTAGTTCTAGCTTTTTATGCACGGATGGCGCCAATGAAGAAACACTAAATGAACCCTGGACAGATTATAGATAATCTGGGGGTTAAGTAATGTTTCCCACGAGGATGAGGTCTAGCAGAAAGTTGTTCTTCAGGGGACCTGCAAAACAGACACCGTAAGCTCGTCACTGAGAAGGGGGGGTTCCTCCTTGTGACCACCCTCCGGCGTGAGAATCAGACTAGATTGCTCTGAATATAGTGTATATTAAGAGATTGCTAGATAAGATTGAGATATCAGATGATGTCCTTACCATTCCAAGGTGTTGGAGTATTTATAGCCGAAGGTAGGTTTTCCTAGAAGGTACTGCCGGCTGAATAGTATTCCTGTTCCACCAACAGTGGACTACGCACAGGCCATGCTGGTTGGTGGGTAGGCTACGGCCAACAGTAAAGGTCGGCTGTATACTGTTCCTTTACTGCCGGCTACGCACTGTTCCACCAACTGTAGGCTGCGCACGTCCCCTCGTAAGGGTTGGTGAGTAGGCAGCGGCTAATAGTGACAAACAGTACTAGAGGGTGCTCCTCCTCGTATTGTTGTCGGTGAGCTGTCACCCTGTGATTGGTTCATGGGCTGCTCTGGTCAATTTGTCTGTTCCGCCCATACCTTAGTAGGTATAGTACGAAAGACCTTCCAGAAGCATACGGACTGGCTCATTTGGGCGGGAGTATTCCCGCCTTGCTCATTCCTTCATGTGACTACTGAAGTAGCTAATGCCTTGTGCGTGTAGCCTTGCTGTTAGTGCGGGTAGCCTTCCCTGATGGCTTGTATCCGCAGCTGCGGGAACAGGCGGGGTACTTCACCATTGGGAGGCTTTCCCTGCGGGTACAGCTGGCGTACTGCGCGTAAGGTTCTTTGAGCATGGTGGGTCCTGCTGGAGCAGTTGGTCATTGCGCAGACGTCCCTGTTCAAGGTGAGTCTTGCGGGTCCAACTGGGCTCTGCTGGGACCTACCTCTTCAAAGCCGAAGATAGTTCTTTTGAGTGTGATAATTCAGAATTAAGGATGTAATATTAATGGATATAAACAAGAATTAAATACAATAGAATCAGTTTTTGGAAACTTATTTAAAACGACGTAGTTTTGATGGTTTCACAAGTAAGGTTGAATGCTTAACATCCCCATATTCACTTTCCCCTTATAAGTTATCCTAAACACTAAATTCCTAAAACATTTTTCAATCTCTCTTTCCCAGCCGTCACCACTCACGCACATTCGCTCTCCAACTTTTGTTTCATTAAACAGGTTGTTAAATATAGGGATGAGCATGGGATGGTACCGGTATCGACCGGTACCAATCCCGATTTTCCCGATCCCGAAAATCGGAAATTCTTGGTACCGGTACCGGTACCGAAATTTTCGGTTCGGTACCGATACCGGGATAGTACCGGTACCGAGGGGAAAAAATCGGGAAATACCGGTACCGTACCGTACTGGTACCGTACCGATCCCGAAACTTAAAACTTTGGTGTCGATTCGGTACCGATTTTGCTCATCCCTAGTCAAATATGTGTTTCTAAACAACTCTTATCGTGTATACCAGGTAGTAACAGGTTCTTGTTCGTGCTTGGGATACAGGTACACGATAAATTTTCGTGTCGTGTACAAGTATACATATTTTGTGTTCGTGTCTTATCGTGTACAAGTATATACAATATGCCGGTCCTACTCTTGCTTGATCTTATTTATTAAATAAGCTTTTAACTTAACTTTTAATAACTATATTTAAAAACCAAGATCAGTACATTAAATCAAGACAAGAACAACTACTTTTTTAATGAGTTAGAATCTAAGAAAGATTTGCATAAAAACACCATGATTGAAAATGATAACTAGAAAATAATATGTCACATCACAACATCTAAAACAGCCCATTGGAAAATGAAACCTCTATTATATATGTTTTAAAATTAAAAAAATAAAAATAAAAATTGGTTGAATCTTATGAGTAAAATATAGGTAAAAACCGCACGCAGTTTTATGCAAAACTGATGAAATTGGATTATCAATTATGAGTAAAGTTCAATTTCCCACATAAACAAACAACCATATTATTATAATTTATAACTATAGTTGATGTACAATATTACTATTTAAAGGAAAGAATAATCAACTGGTCACATGCATAGCACCTAGACCAAAGGAACAATCAAAGTAAATAAAGTCATCTACTCAAATTTAACCGTAAACCGTTCGTTTTAGAACCAGTAATATATGAATATTCATAAGAACCGTATAATACAATTGTATATATAATCACAAAAGATAATAAGAAGCACTAGGCACTGTTGTGAAAATTGGGCCTAGACAGGGGTTAATCGAGGATTAATCGTTAGACGCCCCCTAGGCCGTTGAATTTTAGCTAATCGGTCGCCTTAGTCAGTAGTCGGCACAAATCAGGCCAAATTGAACATCTTTTAAAAAAGATTAAATTTGTATATTATTTATTTTTTATTCGGACCTTGTATTTACCTGTTAACACCAATTATTGTTTTTTCTCATAGATTTGTTATATCTACGTTTAATTGTTTATGTTTGATTTATACTATGTGAACTTTGAAGTATTTATGCGAACTTTTATATGTAATTTTTCGAAAACTGTATATAAAAAATTCCAATCCGATTAAATCCTGTTAATCTCGATTAAACATTAATCCTTACTCCACCGCTCGACTAGTGTCTAGCGAGTTCTACAACCATAGCACTAGGAGAGAAACAAAGGCAGTTGCATAACCGTCATGTGTGTCACATTTAAAACAGTATATACATATATATTATGTGGTTCTCAACATATTATTGGTCATCGCAGTATTACACCATCTAAAATAATAATAAGTCAACTCGAAAGATCTTTGAATCTAAAAGCTGGATTTTTAACTTCAAATCTAATCTCGTTTTCGTCGAACGTAAGCAAGTTGACCAAAAAGTCAAATGTATCCGGATCCGAATAGCGAAGACTATGAACCGAATACGCATTAAATACTCCCTAACATTCAGGCCATTGTAAATCTGCAAATACTTTCCTTGCAGTTGCAGTTTTTACTTCTAATGATTAAACTATTGATGATTAAAAAAATAGTTTGTTCCACCTATGGGTGCCTATAAATACCTAACTAAACTAACCATAAACTCACCACCAAAACATACATCAAAAAAGAAAAAAAAATAATTTGAGAATATTAAGAAAGACAATGGAGATTCCTATGATAGATTTTAGCAAGTTGGATGGAGAAGATAGAAGCAAGACAATGGCACTTCTTCATGATGCTTGTGAGAAATGGGGTTTTTTTCAGGTAATATTTGTTTTCGGTGTTTATCTGTTTATCGCGTCTTAAACGTCTTAAAAAAATAAGTAGTCGTGAGAAAATAATACAAAAACAAAATCAGTAGACGAGCCGAGCCAGGTTGGGCTAGAGCTTGGCTCGTTTATCTTAACGAGCTAAAATGTTTAGCTCAAGCTTGGCTTGTAAAAAGCTCGAGTTGGCCCGTGACACGTTGAGCTAACTCATTTATTTTATTTTATTTTTAAGTTTTACACATATGGATAGATATAAAAACAATAAATAATGTTGTCTGTAACCGAGTCGAGTTGGCTTAGATCGTTTGTCTTTACGAGCTGAAATACATAGTTCTAGCTCGGCTCGTTTATTTAAAAGAATAAATTTATATTTTTACACATGTATACATAAAATATATATATATATATATATACACACATATACATCTATATATTTTTAACACATGCAGAATTTTTAACACACACATCCGAGCTTACCGTGGCTCAGGCTTGGTTCGTCTCCAAACGAGCCAACTTCGTGCAAGCTACAAACTTCTTAACAATCCTAGTTTTGATCATATTTTAAATCTGTAAACAATACGAGTCGAGCCGAGCCAGATTAGGTTGAGCTAGTTTATCTTGACGAGCTAAAATGTTTATATCGAGAAGGCGCATGGCTCGTCAAGCCAGCTCTTTTATTAAAAACTACATATTTTTAAACATATGGAAAAACAATATAATTTTATTTGTCGGGTCGAGCTATCTTGGTGTCACGTGGTCATCTTTCAAGGACCAGTGTGTGCCCCCCTGAGTTGCCTAGGGCCAGCCAATCGGTCCCAATTATGATTAAGGCTGACTGGCTTAACTCGTTTATCTTTACGAGCTAAAATGTTTAGCTCTAGCTCTAGCTCTAGCTCAGCTCGTAAAAAGCTCGAGCCATCTCATTTGGCTAAAAAAATAATTTTATATTTTTACACATGGAAACATATAACAAAAAGTAATTTTTTTAACATAAAAATAATGCAGAATTTATGAAAATAAAAATTTATAGTATATTAAAATGTGGGCTTTAATTCAAACGAGCCAATGAGCCAGCTAAATGGGCCTAACAAGCCGAGCTTATCTTGGCTCGGGCTAGCTCGTATACAAACGAGCCAATTTCAAGTGAGCCACGAGTTTTTTAACCGCTCTACTTTTGTATTTTGATAATATTTTATGATATGCAGATTGAAAACCATGGAGTTGATAAGGAACTGATGGACAATGTTAAGAACTTAGTGAACAAGCATTATGAAAATAACATGAAGCCAAAGTTTTACAGCTCGGAGATAGTAAAAACCGTTGAAGATAAAAATAAATTAACTAATACCGACTGGGAAACCACTTTTTTTATCTGGCATCGACCGGATAATAAGATCAACGAGTGTGCTGATCTTTCTGACGAGCTTCGGTGAGTCCACAATATCATTTCTCATACTTGGTTCGTTTGACTTAAATGGGTCGATTCAGAATTTGGGTCAATCTGACCACCCGACCAGTTTCAAACTAAACAAAGTTTTAAATTTTTTGACCTGTTACCTAACTTTACGACAAAAATGATGAATACACACCTGCTTTGAATTCCTGGATCCAACTATGACCTACTGGCAAATAACAGTCTCGTAGCGGCCATAACTAAATGTGTATTTTCTTTCCAACGGTCGGCGACTAACGGATGGTTAACTCCATTAGTCTGTTGCTTACGTGGCACACCTAGCGGACCATTAGAAAAAAATGCGCCTTTAGTTGGGACTGTTATTTGCCAACACGGCATAGTTGAGATTATTTAAAACCAACTTTATAAAAATAAACAGATAACTATTGTCACGTAATGCTGCCACATAGATGTTATTTAACAACTAGGCGTGCCAAGCAAGCATAGACTAACGGATGGTTAACTCTGTTAGTCGGGGACCGTTGGTAAAAAATACAACTTTAGTATACTGTTATTTGCCAATAGGATATAAGTGGGATTATTTAAAAACAATATTCCTAAACGAAAAAAAATAATGCAATTTCAACTAAAATTATTTATTTATTTATTTAATGCAGCAAAACAGTGGATGAGTATATTGATCAACTTATAAAGGTAGCAGAAAAGCTTTCTGAACTCATGTGCGAAAATCTTGGTCTAGAAAAAGAACACATCAAAGAAGCATTTTCAGGAAGCAAAGGTCCTGCAGTCGGAACAAAAGTGGCAAAATACCCAAAATGCCCTAACCCAGAACTCGTTAGAGGTCTGCGTGAACACACGGATGCAGGTGGCATCATCCTGTTGCTCCAAGACGATAAAGTCCCGGGTCTTGAGTTTTTCAAAGACGGTCAATGGGTCAACATTCCGCCTTCTAAGAATAATACTATATTTATAAACACAGGTGATCAAGTGGAGGTTTTGAGTAATGGAATTTACAAAAGTGCCCTTCACCGAGTTATGACTGATAAAGACGGAAGCAGGCTTTCGATTGCTACCTTTTATAATCCAGCTGGCGATGCTGTGATCTCGCCAGCTAAGAAACTGTCGTACCCAAGTCAATATACGTTTCAAGATTATCTGAAACTTTATTCGTCTACTAAGTTTGACGATAAAGGGCCGAGATTCGAGTCCATGAAGACGATGGTCAACGGTCACTGATAACCGATAACAAATAAAAGTCAACGGTCTCCTACTGCGTGTGTTTTACTTGGTGTAAACTTTTACTTATACTACTCGTGCGTTTTTTTTTGTTTTTAACATGTTTCCTTTACTTCATGTTTATGTTTGTTGTTTGAGAATATAATACATAGAAAGTCGCCAGCATATTTCAATATACGCAGACTCGCTTTATATACGTCACTGGTGTTTGAGGTTGCTCGTTCAAACAGCCTATGGTTATGTTTATTTCATTTTAAAGTTAAAACTTGTAAATTTCTATCCATCAAGAATAATCAGTTTGAAATAACTAACTCAAACTATTATTGAAAAACTTATTTCACCGTAAAAAAAATAAAAAAAAATTGTTATATATATAATTCTAGTTAATTGACTTGGTTAAAGGTCAGTTTGACTATTCAATGGCTATGCTGTGTGCATACTGCATAGTGGGTCAAGCTAACTAATAACTAATGTGTGACATGAATAAGTTAGTGAATGATTTAAATGTAATCTAGTGTGTGTGATGTGCTAGCTAATTTTATATATTAATTTAACCTAAAGTAAGTTAAATCTTACTAAAGTTTAGATTTTGTAAAATGTTTATGAAATGATTTAAAAGTATTCCGTTGTGTAAGCGAATGTGTAAATCTAACCAAAGTCACGCGCACTGGTTTTGGGGTGTGACATTATTCTATTTTATTCTTTAGATAGTGCGTGGCGGTAAATACCTGGGTAGAAATCTTAGATGCTCCGATGCATGTGATCTAAACAAAACTCTACCAAATTTGCAGCAGCACTGCGTTTCCGTTCGTTTTTCAGTGCCCAACATGTTTTAAATTCAGTAACTTTCAACAAGTTAGTATAAGAATATAGAAAGAATTCCATAAACATCCTTTTAAATTTCTTAATAACATTTTCACCCTTTCAAAACAGAAAAAAAATATGAAGTTCACAACAAAATAGTAAAGGAAAATTTAGACAGATGTCGTTCGATCGTCAAGAAACTCAAGCATGAAAGATGGAGGTAGTAGAGATGAGGATGCTGAGGTGGATATGTGGGCACAAAAAGTTGGACCGAATAAAAATGAGGTTTCCAAGAGAAATTGGGAGTGACATGTATCTTAGATAAGATGATGATTATTGCTATTATTATTATTATTTTATTTTTTATTATTATTTTATTTTTTGGTTGGGGGGGGGGGGGGGTTGAGATGGTTTAGGCATGTGAAGAGGAGACAAATGACGACTTTTGTTATTTGTACTTTAGTATGGTTGTTCGAAACCTGTAAACGTAAAAGAAGAAAAGAAATTTACAAAAATGATCTTGGGTCCGAGGGTCTCAGCGGGAGCAACCGTTGTATCTCTTGTGGTAGGGGTAAGTTTACCCCTATCACATTACCCTACCAATAGCTTACCGCTTTGAGTGGGATTATGTTGGGTGCGCTTGTTTTGTTTCAAGTGTTTTCTAAGGGTATATATGAATTATGCATATATGATATGTCTAGTGTTTCGAAAGCGTAAATATGGTGTTATAAAATTAATAAAGATGTATGTAAAATTTCCCAAAAAAATAAAAATAAAAATACGAGAGACTCGCTAAATAATGCAATAACTTCAAGAACCTAGCTTTCGCCATTAACATTTCAAAATTGTAATCAAAATCAATCAATACTATCGAGTTTCGATAATATAGATTTCGTCAAAAAACTAGAAGTGTTCCCAACAGCTTCAGATAATGCCACCTTATGAATCCCTAACAAAGGACTACACTTACTAACAAAACACAACAAGAAATTTGCAAACTTTAACGACTTCGAGAACCGTGCAGCCGATTCTCGAACACGAACCACGAGTCGGTTGACTGAATCTTGAGTCAACCGAACATCATGGTTCAAGATAATCTGAAACAGATTAAACAAAGATTCGGTCCATACCAGTGATTTAGAAACCAGATGTTGATAACACGGTAGACATATGTATTCGTTCCCGTTTGTAGTTTCTTCACAAAGCAGCTTCTGACAGATAGCGGAAACATGAGCAGGGTGCAAACATTCTTTAATAATCCGTGTAAGCACGTCGCATATCGAGTTGTTAATACCGTTTTTGTGAAGGATTAATGGGATTAAAAGCGCATACACTGCAGGCTTATGGTGCACCTTGCAGTGGTCGATTGTTGCTGATAATAACACACGCGAAGCCGGTTTTTCGAGTTCCAAGAACTTCGGAAGCAAAACTGAGCATAAGATGTTGGATGTAATTACGAAATCGCCCTCGTTTCCTTCGGAAAGACGAGATAATAATATTGGAATGATTTCATCATCTGCATTCCACGGTTCGATCAAACTTAAAACCGTTAAAGAATCTTTTTTCTTTTCGAAAAGAAGAACCCGAATCTCATCCGCCAACTCAGCAGCTTTTAGACTCGAGTCCATGTTAACTATTCTCGTCTTCAAACGCAAAGCCGACTCTTTTATTTCATGGTCGACTAAACCGACTAAACCACTTTCAAGATTAACTAACTCGTGTCGAGTGCCACTCGTTTCAAGATTTACATCTTTATCATCTTCGATATCTTCAACATTTAAATCTTCATCGTCTTCACGTGTGACGTCTGGCAATCTCGTGTTCATATCATCTACCGACACCGGAAGCCATGGAAGAACAGGAACCGAGTCATTAACGTTAACGGCCTCGTTAAGCCACGTGGGCATGCTTCCAAACTTCTCTTCGAACTTTTCTTCTTCGGAATCAAGATTTAAAGAAGAAACCCATTTGAAGTTTGAGTCAGACACAATATCAAAAAGTTGGTTTGCAGCTCTTTTAACCCAAAAATCGACCTCGGTAGCATTAAACAGTAGTTCGCATGCAAGTTTAGATAAGTCTTGTTTGTTAAACTTTGTGTGCTCGTAAGTAAGAAACGATAGAATCCGAGCCTGAACTGTATTAGGTAATGTCTGCAGCCACATAAACCTGAAAATCATGGTGCTTGAATATCAGTTTAACCGAACACCAACATATAATCGAACAATTTTTTTTGTTCATGTTCGTTTGTTTTAAAACCTAAACGAACAGTTCATGAACGTATGAACACAAACTAACTTAAACAAACAAACAAACTTAAACGAGTATACCTAAACAAGCATAAACGAACACAAATTAACATAATTGACAAAACATATACAAAGACAAATGAACATAATTAACAAAACATAAACGAACATATGTTTGCATTAGAGAATACAAATGAGCAAGTCTTATACATCACAATTCATCCAAAAACACTTCTAAATCAGTGCTTTAAAATTTTACATTATTAATTCAAAACATCCATCACAATACTACCAAACGAGCCCCTTTTATATATAACTACTTGGTATTTATTTAAATTTAAACGAACATAAGACAACAAACATAAACGAACGAACATAAAAAAGCAAGCATAAACGAACGTTCATGAACATAAGAGAACGTTCACGAACATAAATGATCAAAATTAAACAAACAAAAAATTTTGTCATCTTCGTTGGTTTATTAAATAAACAAACTTCCTGCCGAACAGTTCACAGTTCACTAAATGTCCGGTTCATTTACATCCCTCTCTCATAACTCGAAATCAGATAAGTGTAACCATAATCTCTTAACCCAAACACTAAAACACCCAGATTAATCTTACAACCAACCCCCACCCCCACCCCCCAATTCACATAAACTAATTACTGTGTCAAAAATTAATAACTTTACAACAAAACTGAGGGTTTTACTTTTACCTTTGTTTAGATGAGATTAAAAATTAATAAACTTTACAACAAAACCAGTTTAATAAAATATTCATACAGGCCAGAATGTACATTTTAAGTATTGTCTAAAAAAGCAAAAATTCTAGCATAATATACAAAATGATAATAATAATAATAATAATAATAATAATAATAATAATAAGTCTGAAAAAACAAAATTTCTAGCATAATATACATAATAATAATAATAATAATAATAATAATAATAAGTCAAAAAAAACAAAATTTCTAGCATAATAATAATAATAATAATAATAATAATAATAATAATAATAATAATAATAAATCTGAAAAAAACAAAATTTCTAGCATAATATACAAAATAATAATAATAATAAGTCTGAAAAAACAAAATATCTAGCATAATATACAAAACAATAATAATAATAATAATAATAATAATAATAATAATAATAATAAATCTGAAAAAAAAAACAAAATTTCTAGCATAATATACAAAATAATAATAATAATAATAATAATAATAATAATAATAAATCTGAAAAAAAACAAAATTTCTAGCATAATATACAAAATAATAATAATAATAATAATAATAACAATGATAATAATAAATCTGAAAAAAACAAAATTTCTAGCATAATAATAATAATAATAAATCTGAAAAAAACAAAATTTCTAGCATAATATACAAAATAATAATAATAGTAATAATAAAAAAAAACTGGAATTGGGTATTTTACCTTTGTTTAGATGGGATTGAAGATGAAGTATTAATAACATTGGCTTCAATGGGTTGCATTAGAAGAGCTAAAAACGAAGCAAATGAGATATTAATTGAAGATGAATTTGAATTTGAATTGAATGAATAAGAAGATTGAAGCCATAAAGATGCTTCAGTTTCAGGGGTTACAGAGTTGATGAATATCTTCATCAATGGAACCCATGATTCCATTGTTACTACCGAATGAATCTGAGTGTTTGGCTCCATGGGTTTCTGAATTCTTGTACCCGACCCGGGACTAACGGGGCGTCGATTTCTGACACGACATTAGATTAACACCAAATATTTATGGGGTTTGGGTTAGGGGTTTTCTCGGGTCTAAGTTTCGGACAAAAATGACAGCACTGGTTTGGGTTGGGTTGGGTTGGGTTGGGTTGGGTTGGGCATGAACGTGTTCAGGTCAGTTTCAAGGCAAACTCGTAAACTTGTTTAGCTAAACGGGTTGGGTTTGAATTAATCTAATATGTTTGTGGGTTAAATTTTTTTAACTTTTTTTTCTAAATTACTAATATTTCTGTCATACACATTTATCACTAGATTAAGCTAGAGGTTGTTTTTATTTAAAAAAACTGCTTTATTGAATAAAATAAATTGGTTGGTATCTTATATAGTTAGGCCAAGTGTAATGGGGCGAGAAATGGGACAATTTGGGGCGAGAAAGAGGAGGAACACCGCCCCTGGGTAACATAATATTTTAAAATTAAAATGTAGTTCTTTTATATAAATTTGTAATTTTTGTCGTAAATGTGTCTAAAAAAAACTTTGGGTCAAATGAGTCATGTTCGGGTCGGTTTACATGTCTGACATGTTTTTCGTGTTTGGTTCATGTCAAATTTCCGGGTTCGTGTTGTGCCCGTGAACAAAAGTCAGTTCGGTTTTATAGTTTAAATATAGGTGTGAATTCAAGTTCATATCATCGGAATAAAACCAGAAAATTTTGAGTTTGATTTCAACACGACACACATTTAATTAAACTTATATAATTATGATTTATGATGCACATATGCATATGGCCATATGGGTGATACTAGTGGTCTCTACTTTATGGTTATTTACACCCTTTTTATTCTAGCTTGGGAAAAATAAGAAACGATTAACATGTTACAAGTCTATCAAGATCATTTCAAATTAGGAATTTTTTTTATGTTAAGAACACGAGAGACCAGGCCCAGCCCAATTCGCGCGAAATGGGTCACATGAGCATCGAAAGAAGCAATCGGGTCATCAAGCCACCGAAGTCCCAACGCCATGAAAGTTTATGTGGTCTAGCCCACATCAACAACGAAGACATGAGCATCAAGGATGGTTATAAGTTATAACAAGAGGAATAAAGCGGTGCAAACGAGCCGAGCTCAAGCTCAGCCTGTGAGTAGTTTTTCACGCTCGAGCTCGCCCCATTTACTATTTATTAATTAATTTTTATATATTTATAATTATTTATATTCTTTTCAGTTATAATTTTATATATAAAATAATATATATTGTTTAGTTATTTTTCATAACATTATACATCATATTAATTAATAATTATTGAACATATATTATAAAAATTGAAAATAAAATTAATAGGCTTGTATTGACTTCGCTTAATCAAGCTTTTCACATGAGCTAATCTTGAATAGCTCGTGAGCGTCTCAGCTCATTTGCATCCGAGCGAGCTGATAGAGTGAATACACATAATAAACTTGGACTTTTTGTATTTACTTTTTTTTACTTTTTATTTTTTTATGGTGTAAAATAAAAAGAACCACCACCTCACAACCTTAACCATAACATTTCCATTTATGAAAACATAATCTATAAATAAGAATCCACAATCCTTAAAATCATTTTAAGGATCCCCTTGACATTCATACCATTGTCTCGTCTCAATCACAACCCCAAAACAAACCATTTATTAGAGACAATGGCCCTTACAAGGCAAACATCAACTTTCCTTTCTATTTTCGCCCTTTTCGTCTTTTCGTCGTGTCACGACGTCACCTCTTCCTCATCCCCATCTCCATCCCCAAATTTCAAGAGCGGGCCCGTGGCCGAAGCCCCAATATCTCTCTCCCTTTCCGAACTTTTCGAACTTTCATTACCCGAAATAGGCATACAAAACAAAGCGGCTTCATCCGAGACCGAGGGGTCAAAAGTTGCAAGCAAACAACTTGAGGGGGTGGAACGTAAAATCAACGAGTTCAAGGCCGTAGTTCAAAAACGACTAGCGGACCCCACGACAGCCAAACCAACACAAACATGTTTAACTCAGTGTCAGGAAAATTTAGATAGCGCGATTGATGGTGTCAAGACAAGCATAGAAAGCATACGCAACAACGATCTTGCAAAGGCGAATGTGGATGTTAGTGCTATAGCAACCAATGTTGATACGTGTAACACATGCTTTGCGGATTTGAAGACCGACGATCGGGAAGTGAAAGCCTTTGATGAGTGGATTCAAGGGGTCACTGGAGATTGTCTTGCTAATCTTAAGAAAGCATGAGTATATATAAATATATATATATGGGATGATATTATAGTTGTGACGTTAGGATATGACTAATGTAGAGTTGTTCATTGTATTTGTATGAATTTGTGACTCAAAAAGTCGTTGTTAATGGGTTATTTGGATATGTTATGATAATTTTTATGATAAATGAGCGTAAGAGAGTTAATATATGTATGATAATTTCTTGAGTATTTAGTAAAGTCATGGTTAAATCTAGGAAAAATTGATTTTTATTGGTCCCGATTATCGTCTTTTGATCACTGCCGGTCTCAACTAATGAATTGGCTGCTGACGGTCCCAACTATTAACGTATTTGTTCCTAACGGTCCGCGACTAACAGAATTCTAACGTCGTTAGTTTAAGGTCGCCAGAAAAACGTTTTTCGCCGGAAAACACACATTTTTTCCCGAAAACTCAACAATTTTGTCCCAAACATCATGGTAACTTTGTATCATACCTTAGGAACATTTTTCTAGTAAAAGCCCCAATTACTGAGGTTGCCGGAACTCTAGAACCATCGTCGGAATCAGTTGATGGCGCTTAAGTGATGGTGGTTGGTTGACGGTGAGTCAATTGGTGGTAGTGACGGTGTTCAGGTGGTGTTTTCCGGCAAAAAAATTGTCTTTCTTGGCTAAAAATGTTTTTCCGGCGACCTGAAACTAACGGCGTTAGGATTCTGTTAGCCGCGGACCGTTAGGAACAAATACATTAAAAGTTGGGACCATCATTGACCAATTCGTTAGTTGGGACCGGCAATAACTAAAAAACAATAGTTATGACCAATAAAAACAAATTTTCCTTAAATCTATAATTAAGGTTGCTTTATGTGCTCGTATATCTCATGACACATGACATGTAAATTTACATGAAAATTTAAGATTTAGGTAAGGCTGGATTTATAAAATAATAATAACTTTTATTGTAATTAGTAAACTAATAGCTATAATGAGTTTTTTCCTGAGGTAATCATGACAATAAAAAAGTAATATACCGTTCAATAACTATTTAAAGAAGAACATCCTAAGCATGGCCGAAGCATAATGAGAGCCAGGGGTGGCCCTGGCTCCTTGTTATACGACGCAAAATTTTTATACGTAGTGTAAATTTACCTGTTTCGACCGAACATTTGAGCCCCCTCGTTCTCGTCCAAGTTTTCCCATTGACCCTAAGGGTGACCGCTAAAATATTTTGGGGTCAGTTGGAAAAACGAAATCTTTATTATATATAAAAAGAAAAAGAATGCGGGCTTTTGATCTCGCACCCTATATACTGTAGGAAAAAATCAACAATTTTTTTTATAATATTATTATAAAATTAATATAGATGCCATCTTTATTCTTATGAAAAATTCGTAGTAAACAAAAAAAAACGAACATAAATATAAGTACGCTTTTATATGACTGAAACAATGGCGTTTTTTGCTACAATGTTTTTTAACTACAACACTTGAACAAACTTAGACGTTAGCGATGGTAGAGTCTCCATGTACAACATATGTATCTTAAAACAGGTTTCATGCCTCTTCTAATACGAACTTGTCTGTTTCCAAGGATACAACTCGAACAATATATGTAATGTTGAAGATGACTCTTGACCTGAGTTTTAATGTTGTTGTATATTTGTTGAAAATGATGAAAGAAGAAGACTGTGTAACGATTAGAAAGTTCTTTTAGACCAAACGTAGTGGGGCGCTTTCTCACTCAAAATGCCCATAAAACGTCAGGAACACAACCCCGGGTCGCCTTGGGGTGTTATGATGTGAGGGGCGCTTTTCACAAAGCGCTGAAAGTGGGAGAAAGGGAAGAAGGTAATTGGTTGCTTTATTTATTTGCTTTTGAATACAACAACAACAACAACAATAATAATAAGGTAATTGTTTGAAAGAGTTTCATCCACTACACCAATTTGTTGTAAAACCCTCCTATTATGACGTGACGTCACATAACGCAAACGCCTCCGTAGGAGGCTCCATCCACTACACATGATCTTATGATTTTATGGAACAAAGTTTCGTTTTACATGTGTAATCTCTATTTTCTTAATTGAAATATTTCCCAGTTTTATAAATAATGGTGGTACTGGAACTAAAACAAAAGACGGTGACTTTACGCGAATTTGGTCGGTTTCCTTCTCGTTCGTTACAGTACCGGAACAAAAATAAAAAAGAAAATTGACGTCCGGTTGGTTTTCGTTATGCTCGTTATGGTACCGGAACTAAAAAAAACAAATGGCATCAAAACCCTAGCGTTGTCAGTCCCGGACGTTGATGTAGTAAGTTTACACGAATCCAGTCTGTTTCCGTTACGTAAACAAAAACTCTCGTTACATTCGTTATGCTTACATTCGTTATGTTACCAGTACTTAAAAGAAAATCAAAATTGTATGGACAAGTTTGGTGCCACCAATTGGCTTGCGGCACCAAACTTCTCTTTTATATTATATAATTATTCAAGTTAAACACATGAAAGTTTACATGAATATGAGAGTTTGACAATTTACAAGTTTATGTTTATAATTAAAGTAGACTTTGAACTCTAGACATGTTATTTAATTGTGTGGTTTGCATATATTTATGATTATTTCATCGTATAGTTCAAAGCTACGTGGTCTATATTAACTCATCGATGCATCAGGTAACAAATACATCATCGTCACCACCCTTCTACGACCCCACTGCGAATCGGGTCCTCCAATGCTAGTTAGAAACAACTTTTTTTACACAAAAAATAAAATTTTCTTCTGTTACACATAAAAGTGAAGATAAAGTAGCTTCACTTTTTACATATATTTTGGTCCAAGTTTGTATGAATAAGTGGACTCAAAAGTCACTTAGAAATTTAGTGGTCAAATGTTAAAGAAAAACATGCCTACATTCCATGGAATGAATGGCCCAACAAAATCAGAGAATGAGATTCAAGCATAAGTTTTGTTTCTATTTATGGTATGGAATATGAAGATCCTCAACCTCGTATCATTAACCATGAAATTTCCATTTTTAGAAAGTTAATCTACAAACAAGAATTGCCAATCCTTGAGTGTATTAAAGGAACCCTTCCTCAAGTTGTTGTCTTTATTAGAAACTTAGAATATAATTTCAAACTTAAAAAAAGAAGAAGAAAGGATTAAAGACAATGGCCTTTGCCAAGCATACATTGACTATCATTTTGTTATTCGCCTTTCTCTTATTGTTAGCGCAATGTTCAAAGGCAGCGTCAGATGATGATGAAAGCCCTTCCCCTTCCCCTGCTCCTGCAAAGGTAAAGGAAAGGCATCCGACGATTTCCCCTAGCCCTATCCCTCCCGAGGAAGTTGATGAGGAGGACGACGACGAAGAGCCAACCCCTACCTCTAAATCTACCCCCACCGTCCAAGCATCGACAGATTCTGATGGACTCCCCGCCGAAAGCCCACTCTCTATTTCCGAACTTTTTGAACTTTCATTGCCCGAAATTGGTGTACAAAAGGCCTCGACCGCACCACTAACCGAGGGGGCTAAAGTTGCAAACAAGCAGTTAGAAGGAATCGAACGTAAAATCACGGAGTTCAAAGCGACCCTAACGAAACGAGAGGCGAACCCTCCATCCGGAGAATCAAAAAAATGCCTCTCGCAATGCCAAGATCATCTCGACGATGCCATTGATGGTGTTAAAAAGGGCATCGAAAGCATCAACAAGCAAGACTTGCCTAAGGCTAATGTGGACATCAGCGGTGTTGCCACCGACATAGAAACGTGCAACGATTGCTTCTTAGAGTCGGAGGAGGAGGACAAAGAGGTCAATGCTTTTAACCTTTGGATTAAAGGGGTCACTAAAGAATGCCTAAGCAACCTCAAGCAATCATAAAGTAAAATACTTTAGCAATGTTCTTGATTTTACGAGAATCGTATATGTCTATTCGTCTTTTGTCATACATTAATGTATATTTTCGTGTAGATTAGAAAAAAAAACTATAAGGCAGGTCTTGATCATGCATAATCATATGTAAGTATTCAATAAAACAATTATGTTTCACATTTTATGTCTCAAAATCACATGTTATGTCAAGATCACCCCAAGAACAATTGATGATATAAATATTGCTAGAAACAAGATTCAGGATTATACAATCTTAAATCACCTTTTATGTTTCAAAATCACATGTTATGTCAAGAACACCCTAAGAACAATTGATGATATTGCTAGAAACAAGGTTCAGGAATATACAATCTTAAATCATTTTTTTATTGGGTTAGATGTTATCTAACATATTTTCCATTTTTTCGTTTTTTTAGAAACAAGAACATCTTTGTTTCAACTTTTAATAGATTTATCAGAATCTGAAACAACCTTAACAAAAGTTGAGATGGCCGAGTTGGTCTAAGGCGCCAGATTAAGGTTCTGGTCCGAAAGGGCGTGGGTTCAAATCCCACTCTCAACAATTTATTTTTATAATTTTTTGTTTATACCTTATTAAAGTTTTAGGTTTATGGTGGTCACTAGTTCAAACTGTATTTTTTTATACCTTATTATATCAACTATATTCAAAATAAGCAGTTTGTTTGTAGTGATGGACATATTAGTGGTGATGACAATGGACGAGTTCGGAATGAGTATTGGTAATTTCAATCAAATAGCTGAGTTTAGAACGAAAGTTTCGTAAGGAGACTGGAGCAGGCTATCATGAGACAAAAGATTCTTTCTAAAGAGATTCGATTCGGAACTATTATATGTGTAAGGTTCAATATTGAAAAAAATTCAATGAACCATTTCATGAAGTATGTGTCCCAATAGTCAAAGTCTCGGTAGTTAGCTCTTAGGCTTCCAGTTGAAAAACCCGAACGCAACATACAACACTCCGTTGTACTGCGCTCTCCAAGTGATATTATACCCGTCCCAACACCCGTTTGTTGTTAAAAAAATACTCGTTGGATTCTCAAATACATTTCTTACTATTATAATGTTTTTCTTACTAGTTAGTTTGTTAAAAAAATCTTGTTGCAACCGAATATCAAGTTTTTGTACAAGTTTAATAGCACTAGATAATACAATGAGAATGAATAAGACCGGTTGGGTTATGCTAAAAAGGAATTGTCTAAAAGTTGGAAAAACCGAAACTAACACTTGGTGTCTTAAGACTTAAAACTTTTAGTCACAGTGTCAAATATTTTCGTTCCATGTGATTATGGTGTCCGATTTTATTTTATCGCATAGTGTCAGCGTCAACGTGAGCATATAACACCATGCCTATAAATTTAAGACACAAACAACATTTAGGGGTGTTTAGGATTCCCTATTTTCATCAACTTATAACTTATAAACTTTTTAAAAAGTTAATAAGGTGTATAAGATGTTTGGCAAACTATAAGACCTTATGGGTTTTAACTTATGAGTAAGACAAAATAAAAGGGTTTTGAAAAGTTAGGAATCTCTAACTTATTAACTTAATGAGTTTGATTTACCTGTTACACCCTTCTAACCCTCAAAACCCATTACACTTCTTTTAAAAAAGAGTGTCATTTTTAGTCATTTTGGTTTTCTCCAACACATAAGCTAATCCAAACATTTTTTTAAACTTCTTTTAGAAAATTCATAAGTTAAATAAGTTAATAAGATCTTTTAACAAGAAGTCTTTTTTCTCTTGAATAAGGAATCCCAAACCCACCCTAAAAGTTTGGTTTAAAGGACAATAATACTTGTCTTAAAACACATATTTTTAGTATACTTTGTTGCTACACATGCACAAGACACAAAGATAATATTATGGTACATAGTGTTGTCAAGTATATTTGTCTAAACCACTCACATTCAAGTTTCAACACAACACATCTTAGAAACAAACACCATTATATTATTTATCAACCTAAACCAAAAACAAAACAAAACATTACATCAAAACAAGACATAAAATGGATCTTGATCAATGATGAGGCAAAAGCACACTCTTTGCAAAATCTGATGAACCATTATTAGCAGCACCATTTATGCCAAGAATTGATGTAATCAAGTTATATATTTCAACATTCTCAAAAGACGGTACTTTTCGACCTCTACCGAACCTCGGACCATGCCCGATAAATATCGTCCTCATCGAGAAAAACTCGTTATCGTACCCGTGTGCACCCCCACACTCCTTACTCTTGGAGTCCTTTTGTTCCACCTTAAACCCTTCGTCGACTAACCCTATTATCGGTGTGATCCTATCACTATCCGAGTAATGCAACCGCTCGGGAAGGTCTTCTTTTCTATAAATTTTCAACTTATCCCCGTTTTTGACCTTCCCGGACGCCAAACCCTCGTTCATCTTCGCTACGATATCCGAAACCGACTGGTCTGAAGGCGGTCGGATCGATAACACGGGCGTATAATACTGTACCCATTCCTTAGGAATCTTGATCCAAGAAGCTAAATCATCTAAAAATATCAACTTTTGATCACAAGTACCCACCATTCCATGATCACCAACCAAAATAATACTAACATCATCAAACACACCGCGTTTTTCCAAACCATTTATTATCCGTCCAACCAACTCGTCTATTCTCCCAACCGCTTCAGTCACTTGTGGATCATCAGGGCCCACCATGTGGCCCCGATGATCCGGGTCCTCAAAATACAACGTCATAAAAACCGGAATCTCGTTACCCGGTAAATCAAAATATCCTAAAACCGTATCGACCCGTTCTTCAAACGGGACAGACCCGTTATACGGTACACAATACTTATCCGGGCAATCCCACAAACCCTTTTTTACCTCCGACCCGGGCCAAAAATAGGTAGCGGCTTTTAACCCGTGGTTCGATATGGTTTCCCATATCGGTTCGCCTAACCACCACTTGGGTTCATGGCTACCCATTGTGAATGTTTCATTAGTGTATGGGTCAAGAAACTTATTATTAACGATTCCGTGGTACGCGGGGTATAATCCGGTGGCGATCGAGTAATGATTCGGGAAAGTTAATGTGGGAAAAACCGGGATCAGCCCGGTTCGGGCTTCGGTTCCGTTGTTGATTAATTTGTTAATATTGGGGGTTAGGGTTTTGAACTGGTACCCGAACCGAAACCCGTCGGATGAAATTAGGATCACGGCTGGGCGGGTGAGTTTGGCGAGTGGGCGGGTGAGTTCGAGGGTGGTGGACAGGCGGTGGTGGCCGGTGGTTTTGACGGCGGAGAAGAATAAGACGGCGAATGCGACGGCGAAGGCAGCGGAGAGGATGGTGGTGAAGAGGAAGACGGCGGCGGCGACGGCGGCGGAGGGTTTTGGGCCGGTGGGGTTGGTGGTGGTGGTTTCGGTGTCGAATGGGAGGAGTAAAGTGGATTGGTCCGGTTGAGATTCCGCCGGCGCCGGCGAGGGTTTGACTGAATCTAAACCCATTAAAAAAATATTAAAAAATTATAAAAAAAATAAAAAAAATGTGAAAATAGAAGAAATTGAAGATTTTGTGATCTGGGTATTTGAGATTGGTGATTTGTGAGGTGAGTTTGTGAGGAAATTGGATTAAACCTGCAAAATGATATGATTATAGAATTTTGTGGAAGAAGGTGAATTGGGTTTGACTGAAAAATTATAAAAAAAAAAAAAAAAAAAAAATTAAATGAGAAATTGAAGATTTTGAGATATGGGTATTGGAGATTAGGTGATTTGTGAAGTGGGTTTGTGAAGAAATTGGATTAAACCTGCAACTGATTGTTGAATTTTGAGGAAGAAGATAAATGGGTTTAACTGATAAATTAAAATAAAAAGTTTTTTTTTTTTTTTTTTTTTTTTTTTTTTAATAAAAAAAAAGAGATTTTGAGATATGGGTATTTGAGATTAAGGGATTTGTGAGGTGGGTTCGTGAAGAAACTGGATTAAACCTGCAAATGATTATAGAATTTTGTGGAAGAAGATGGATTGGGTTTGACTGAAAAATTATTAAAAAAAAATTAAAAAAGAGGAAATTGAAGATTTTGAGATTTGGGTATTTGAGATCGGTGAATTTGTGAAGTGGGTTTGTGAGGAAATTGGATTAAGCCTGCAAATGATTGTCAAATTTTGAGGAAGAAGATGAATTTTGTTTCAAGAATGATGAGGTTGATGATCGGAATATTCGGGAGATTTGAGATCCAATAAATGTGGCTGATTGGTGCTTTTGTGGTTAAAATGTATACATCGGATGAGTAGAATGGGTGACACTTGGATAGGTACTTTTGTTATTGTTATTTTTTATTAAAATATTATATATATATATATATATATATATATTTTTAATTAGATTTACTTCTTTCATTATATAGAAACATAGATATTACATCAACATAGCAGGTAGGCGGGCAACAAGCTGCGCCGCCACCCCTTTCTGAATTGCAAACCCTAACCTGCTAAAGACATACCCCTGCCCCTTTGGAGTCGACACATTGCTATGCACAACCCGTTGGACCCTGGTTAGGAAACGGATAGCTTCCGGTGCCAAGGAGCCAAAGGTATCAAAAGCCAAAGGGACAAAAACATGTTGGTTCTCTTCGCAAGCTTTAGCATGTTTCTCCACCTTCTTCGTTTCAGCCTTTTTCATTGCTTGCCCTTTTATATATATATATTAAGTTTGGTAACATGATCTATTGTTGGTTATTGAGAATTTAAGATGATGTATATTTATGAAAAAAGTTTGAATTGTGTGACATACTTATTTGGACTTTTGGATTTTGATTAAACAATCACGAGTGTTTTACATGAAAAAGTTTAGTTTTTAAGTATTTATTATTACAGAAGTATTATATTATTTACTTATGTACAACTAACAATTTAGCATGACTTTTGTTGGATTTACACATTTAATGAATAAAACATTTGATTTATTACAAATATTGAAAGTCTAAAATAACTGTAAGAATTTGAAATATAAACCATATTACTAAAATAAACCATGGCATGCATACCCTCAATCAGTTAGTCAATCATATCTATTAAAATCTCACTCGTATAGTTGTATATTTAAATAGGGGATTACTTCATAAAATAGTAACCAACTTTGAAAGTTGTTCCAATCAGGTCACAGATAAAAACTTTTGTACCAATCAGGTAATTGAACTTTCATTTTTGTTCCAATCCTAGATATTTTACCTGGATAGCAGGTAATGTTCCATAAGATGATCATACACACCTTTGCTACTGGTTTTCAACTCTTCCATATGCATACGAACCGACCCGAAACCCGTTATACCGACCCGGACCCATACCGACCCGGACTCGTTCTGACCCGAACCTGTTGACCCTAACTCGTTCCGACCCGAACCAAAACAACCCATTTTGGTCAAAATGTGCTTAAACAAGCTGTTACGTTCTGAGACAAACTGAAAAATCTCTTAATCGAGCTGTTAGGTGCTGAAACGAACTAAAAAATCGCTTAAACGAGCTGTTAGGTGCTGAAAAGAACTGGAAAATCGCTTAAACGAGCTGTTAGGTGCTGAAACGAACTGAAAAATCGCTTAAACGAGCTGTTAGGTGCTGAAACGAACTGAAAAATTTCTTAAAGGAGCTATTATATGCTGAAACGAACTGAAAAATAGATTAAACGAGCTGTTAAGTGCTGAAACGAATTGAAAAAATGGCTTAAACGAGCTTTTGCAGTTAAAATGAGCTGAAACGTGTTGAAAACACGCTGATTCGTTGGTTAAAAAAAACTGACTTGAAACCCGTTTTGACCCATTCCGACCATGACTCGTTCTAACCCGAACCTGCTGACCCTAACCCGTTCTGACCTGAACCAAAACAACCATTTTTTTAAGTGACTCGTTTCGACCCATGACCCGTTTCGACCCAACCCATTAACAATATAACTAAAAGGATTGTAATTTATTGCAATTTTCCAAAAAAAAAATTGAACATTTTTGCATTTTTTTTTCAATTTTTGCAATTTATTGCGATTTTTGGAATTTTAAAATTATATTTCGCATTTTTACTAATTTTCGCAATCTTTAAAAGTTATTATGCAAAGTAAAAACATTGAAAAATTTTAAAAAAACCTAGATTACCTGCTATCCAGGTAAAATATCTCGGATTAGAACAAAAATGAAAGTTTAACGACCTGATTGGAACAAAAGTTTTTATCAGTGACCTGATTGGAACAACTTTTAAAATTGGTTATTATTCTATAGAATTATCCCATTTAAATAGTGACAAACTTTATCCATGGGGGCATAACACTCAAAATAAAAATGATTTAAAAGACATGAAGAACAAAGATGATTTAAAAGAAAAACACATGCAAAGTTGCAAACGACACTCAAAACATGCACATAACACAAAACTACACATAAACAACACCTCAACGGCTAAAAAAAATATCAATTGTGTGAGTAGCGAAAGGTTAAACGACAGGAAGGGATACACAAACACATACAAACAAAACACTAGAGAATTTTGAGGCCCGACCCCCACATAGGTCTAACTAGACGGTGTTTTTTAGGCGATTGGTCGCCTTCAAATTTTCAAAATTTATCAAGAATCATGCAATATTATTGCTTTGGTATCAAAGCTAATGGGGTGTTTGGTACAGAGAATGGAAAAGGAGAGAAAACAGAAATGGAAATGGAATTGTAGAGAAAGAGAATTGGTATGGAGAATGAGAATCATTTCTCTTGTTTGGTACACGAGAAAATAAACAGAGAACTCTACCATACCCAACCCCACCTCCACCCAACCTGACACCACTCACCACCGCAGCCCCACCACCACAGCCCCACCACCACCAGCACCACTACCACAGCCCCACCACCACCACCGGCCCCACCACCAGCACCACCACCACAGCCCTTTCTTCAACCACAGCCCACCACCACCGGCTGCCACCACCAAATCCCCTTCTTCAACCACAGTACACAAGAAATTAAAAAGATTCAAACTTTTGGAACATAAGATATAGAAAAAGGAGGCTCAGATCTGTTATCACTGCCTCTTTGGAGATTTTGTGGTGGTGGTTGTGGTGGCGATGATGATGATGATAATCAGAAGCCACCTGCGACCACCGCGGATTTCCACCACCACTGTCACCCACCTGTGACCACAATCACCCGACCATCTGAAAACCCTAACCTACCACGAACCACCACTTGAAACCCTAATCTCCGTTCACCCGTACCACCTGCAACCTACAACCGGTTACCATCTATGTGTTCACCACTACGAACGGCGGAGACGGGGTGTGGTGGTTGCAGACTTGGAGACGAGGTGACGGTTGCAGACTTGGAGACGAGGTGGCGGCCGGAGACGAGGTGGTGGCCGGAGACGGGGTGGTGGTCGGAGACAAGGTGGTGGCCGGAGACGAGGTGGTGACATGCTATGAGGAGGCTGCTGAGAAATGGATTTCTCTTTGTTTTAAAGAGAAATGGAATTCTCTAGTTTTAGAGAAATAGAAAGAGAAATAGAAATGAAAAGTGGAAAACAAACAAAAGAAATATTTCTAATTCCATTTCTCCCCAATCAAATCCCTCTACCAAACACCCCCTAAAAGTTAACTTTCATGAAAGTGAAGCGCTTGGTATGGGGATCTATCTGGTCATAATATCAAAGTTAGTTTCATTTTCCAGGTTTATTGATTGGATTTAGTCAGCTTCACTCCTTCCATTTTATGTTGTGACGATTACCGGCGAAATTATAATATTCTGACTTGCCAAAGGTCGGATTTCCCTTTTCATACACTTGGTATTACTTGTTGGGGTGAATAAGAACCAAATTAAATTATGGTAACGGGTAGTAGAGAATTCACAGATAATTTTATAAAGTGGAAACATTAAGAACAAGAAGATTTGTCGGGTGTCTCAAAAGTAAAGTGTCGGTTCTAGAAAACAGCGAGAACAAGAAGTCATTCGTGGTTTGAATTAAAACCGTGAAACCGACCAAACATGAATACTCTTTCCAGGTTTTGTGTCATTCATACTTCTAGTAGGGCCCCATAAAACAGAAAAACGATACACAACATGCAAGCAATGAGGCATATCAAAGGTAAAAAGCAACAATATCAATAGAATTAAGAGCAAAATGCAAAAATAATAAAAACAAATAGAATGCAGCCCTAACCAAAACCATTGATTTCCACCAAAAACATAAACCAATGGCCGTTCTCGTCTCTCTGTTCCTCAAAATGACTCTTATAACTGAACAAGAACCATTAACCAGAAAGAAAAACTGTACAGAATGTTGCTCTAAGTGAATCTATTTTTCTTATTATCAACATTTGTCTTTGTGACAATAAAGTTTCAGGATATCCTATCTTTTCCTAACTACCACTTGAACGGTTTTGACCATTGACTTTCGGGAGCTGGCTCTGGCTCCGACTCTGGACTAGGGGTTATGGCAGGTTTTTCAAGTTCGGGAATATCGACAGGTACAGATGGCAGTTCAGTAGGTTTCTTATCTTTTCTTGCTGCATCTTTCCTTCCTGGTCTAGTAAATATGTATGCTGCAAAAAAAATAAAAATAAAAAAATAATTAATTTGGTCCTATCTAGATATGGAAAATAGTCGAGCCAGGTAACGGGCCAAAGGGGTTCCGGTTGAACAGATTAATTTTGAACCGCTTGACCAGTTACGTTTATACAGATTAATTAATAACTTTCTATTCCCATTAAATAAAGAATCCTTAATTTATAACTTTCTATTCCCATAACGCCATAACTATCAATTATGGTCCAAGGATGTTTATAACATTTATTTGCTTTCAAGATTATGTAAGTAGAATCCTTAAAATTATCTTTATATCATTCTACTAACCTAAAAAGAATTGTTAAATGAAACCAAATCTTGCAAACGAAGCGATAAACATTAGAATCTAAAATATTATACAAAACCAGTTTTAAGTAAAGAACTGCAAGAACGGCATATAAACTTAAATGTTGTGTTTCCACCGACTGCAGTGGGAGAGAGAAAGAGGGGCGGTTATGCGGTTACATGACCATCTTATGTATCATAGTTCAAACTTCAAACAACAGGCACACATGTTTATGCGGTTCTCATTGAATATGCATAGGATCACACGGACACCGACAAAACTAATAAATCTTATGATTACAAGATATTTTATAAGTATGGCAAATATGTTCAAACAAGAGGATTATTAGATACCAACTATATAAGCGAAAATTTTGTAAATAATATGACAGGTACAAAGTTAGCTAAAAGCTTCTAACTCTCTAAAGAAGCTTGCAAATTGTAATTAACAAACTATCAACAGCCAACTTGAATTCAATAATTACACTTAAAACTTTATTAAAACGATAAAGACGATTCATTACTACAATGCATACACATACCTATATATTCCTAAAATGAAAAAAAGTTATACACCAAATAATAAAGGTTAAACTATTAAATAGTCAATCCGTAACAACTAAGCCATGAACCTGACTGTTTGGTCTTGGGTGCAAACGATCCGCGAGCTACTCGACCTCGGATCGATAAAAAGCTCAAATGTGCTGAGCCCGAGCCTCAAATAAAGCTTGTTTATTTATCAAGCCGAGTTTGAGCCTTGTATGGGAAGTTCGTTTAGGCTCATCGAGCTTTAACGAGCCTTGTGTATTTTTTAAGTTTTACCTCTTTTGAAATTCTACATATTATTTTTACACCGCACAACCAAGCTCGTGCCGAGCTTTTGCTCGTCTAAGATACTACACAAGCTCGAGCTGAGCTTAGGCTCATTCAAGGTTTTTCCCAACATATATAAATTATGTTATAAATAATAAACGAGCTGAGCCCGAGCTTGAAAGAATACTCATGTGCCGAGCTCTAGTTTTAGATAAAGAGCTAAGCTCGAGCTCGAATTCTTGTAAGTCAAAACAAGCCGAGCTCAAGCCTAATCAAGCTTGGACTCGGTTTGGCTCGTTTACATCCCTAGACTTTCAACAGTTGGATCAATTCAACTCACTTAACTAACTCTACCAATTTGAGTATATTATATCTTCATAATCTTGTAATGGAAGCTCGTTTAGGCTCTTAACGAGCCTTGTGTATTTTTTAAGGTTCACCTCTTTTAGATTTCCACATATTAATTTCACACTGCACAACCGAGCTCGAGCGAGATTTTGCTTGTTTAAGGTGCTGCTACACGAGCTTGAGCCAAGCTTAAGCTCATTTAAGGATTTTCTCAAAATATATAAAAATAATAAAAAACATATATCAATTATGTTATGAATAACAAACGAGCTGAGCCCGAGCATGAAAAAAAACTCATGTGCCGAGCTCGAGCTTTGAAGTACTACAAAAGCTTAGGCTCGTTTAAGTTTTTTCTAAAAATATATAAAAAATAATAAAAAAGTGAATATAAATTAATTAATAAAAGAGTCGAGCACGCTGGAGCGTAGCCTTTGCTCATTTAAGATATACTACACAAGCTCGAGCCGAGCTAAGGCTTATTCAAGGTTTTTCTCAAAATATATAAAAATAATAAAAACATATAACAAACGAGCTGAGCCTGAGCTTGAAAAAAAAAACTCACTAGCCGAGCTCGAGCTTTAAAAAAAGAACTCAGAACAAGCTGAGGTCGAGCCTAGTCAAGCTCAGGCTCCGGTTCGGTTCAATTTCAATCACTTAACTTATGCCCTAAGTTTATTTCTGTTGGTGCATGAAGTCAGTAGTTAAGTATCTAGTGTTTGTAATCGAGTTAGTATGTTTTGTATTTATGATTAAGCGAAGTTGTCTCACAAGTTCGCCTGATATAGGCGAACTTGTGGAACAAGCGAAGTTAGTGACAACTTCGCCTAGCATGTTAGGCGAAGTTGTCGAATGATATAAGTGTTAGGTTACGGCTTGTTTGTAATCAGTTGTTCAGTTTGTGTAATCGGTGATTGATATATCACCTGTTATTAGTTGCAATACAACGTGTTCTTTGGTTATTGTAACGTGTGTTTGCTTGTGTTTAACGTATATCGATTCTACACTCGTATCGTCTTACGTAGGGATTCCGCACCTACGTAGAACGAGGTATTTCCGTGTAGATCCGGCTGGGAACCTACAATTGGTATCAGAGCATTTGCTCGTAATTGTGTGGTTCGGGATTATCACACGGGTGTAGAAATCGTTCCGTTCGACTATTCGCAGGACGAGTTTACGTTGTAATACCGAGTTTTTGTGTCCTACTCACCTCACTCCACCAAAAACAACCCATTACACCTTCGCATACCTCGCAAAACATCAAAATCAAACCTGCAAAAACGTTGTGTTCATCAGGCGAAGTTGCCGCCACTGTTTGTAGGGTTTAGGCGAAGATATAAGGTTAAGCGAAGTTATTAACAACTTCGCCTACCTCACAAGTTCGCTTAACTTAAGCGAAGTTATCCACAACTTCGCCTAATTAGGCGAAGTTGAGAAGAAAGCGAAGTTGAAAAATCAAGCGAAGTTAAGTTTAACTTCGCCTACTGGTACTGTTCAGAAAAATTAAATTTTTTTTTTTTTTGGGTTTCTTTGTGTTTTCGTTTCGTACTTCTATAAAAGATGACTTCCATAAATATTACGGAACTGGTAAAAATGGAGGTGGAAGCAGGTTCAGCTACTAAGGCACCGAAAATGCTTAAGGGAACCGATTTCGTGGCTTGGAAAGATCGGTTTGAGCAGTATGTGAAATATCAAGATGCTAAGATGTGGGTGTGCATTCAAGATGGATACATTCCACCAACGGCCTTGTTTGAGGGTCGTGACCAAATTAAGAAGTACAATAAAATGGAAGAGGAAGAAAAGAAGATGTATGAGGCTGAAAGCAAAGCTCATGCTGCGATAACAATGGCTCTTCCACAAGAGATTCTTCACACCTTCAGAAAATATAAAACCGCCAGAGAGCTATGGGAAGCGCTTGAAAACCGATATGAAGGTAATGTGGGGATACGTGCATCCAAGATTAAGCTACTCAAAACCCAATTCTCGGTGTTCAAGTATTTGAAGAATGAATCACTTGATGATATCATCACAAGATATTATCACCTGATGACCGAACTCAGCAATTATTCCATTGTTTACAAAGAAGAGGAGATCGTAGAAAAACTTCTTGATGCTCTCCCACCGAAATGGGAAATGTACACTGTCTTGATGAGAGAAGATAAAGAGTTTGCCAACATTGACTTGGAAACAGCAGTCAATAAACTACAAACTTTTGAACTTAACATGGTTCGAAAAGAGATACCAACTGATCAGGTTCAGGATCCGGGAATGTATGGTGCGAAAGTTAATTCAAGTTCAAGTTCAAAGTCAGAATCATCTGCTTACTAATCAAAGGGAGACTCGAGCGCTAACTCAACTCATGAAGGTCATGTAACTCTCAACATGGATGGTGATGTGTGTTTCGTAGCTGGTGGAACAAATGCTTCTAAACCTCAAGCAACAAAGGGTAGTTTTTCCTCAAGTGTTCCGAACAACAAATACTCTCAGATGCCCATGAGTGTTAAATCTGCTGAACAGCAGTTTGCTCTTTATGCATCTTTCATTGCTTCTTATGAAAACTACATCAAAGGAAAAATAGTCGATCCCGCAACTTTGGATGAAGACTATGATCAGATTGATGCTGATGATCTAGAAGAGATGGATTTGCAGTGGCAGATGGCAATGATAGTAAGAAGAGTTAAAAGGTTTATGAAGAAGACTGGTAGAAAATTCGTTGGTGAAAGACCAGGTTTTGATAAGTCAAAAGTCCGGTGTTATAACTGTCAACAGAATGACCACTTTGCTAAAGAATGCACAAATGACAGAGTAGAACGCAGTCAAAACAGGTCTACACAACAGAGTGGTGGTGGTAGTGAAAATAAGGCTATGGTATCTAGACACAATAGCGGGTATAACTGGAATCTACAAGTTGAGGAAGACTTCGAACAGGCAAATTTGATGAACATCGAAACTGCAGGAAGTGAGAAAGTGACTGGAGAAAATCAAGCTTACATGGCAGAAGTGAACGATCAGCTTTCTGAGGTAAGTTCTAAACTCCCTTGTACGAAATGTGAAAATCTGTCTGAACAATTGAAAACAATAACTGATCAGTTTGTTAGTTTGGATGCTCAATTTAAAACATTAAAAGAAGATCATCATTACACTAAAACTAGAGAAAACAGTTACTCGGTAAAAATAAAAGCTAGTGAAAAAGATATCAGAAGTCTTAAAGCCAGTCTAGCTGAAAAAATACAAGTAATTGATCTTAGCTATGAAGTGTTAGAAGAGAAAACCAAACTAATTGCTGAAAGGGATAAACAGGTAGCTGATTACCAGGTGAAAGTGGTGGAACTAAACAGAAAGCTTGAGCAATTTAGAAATTCCTCTGCTATACTTGATCACCTCGTAAGTGATCAACGTTCCCCAGTTAAAAGTGGAGGAATTGGATATTCTGAAGTTCCACCACCTTATAATCATAACTATACGTATGATCCTAGTAATCAGAAATCTGTTGATGTTGAAATTGGTCAGACAGTTCCTGTTAAGGTTACGATTAAAGATCCAGAAGTTAGTAAAAGCGAAACGAGTAAGCCTGTTTCGAATGTTAAGATTTCTGTTCCTAGTTCTGTCTCATCAAATTCGGACAAAACATCCGAGTCTAGTGAGACAAAAGAAGAGGTAGTGTTACTAAAACGTGGAGAGGACCATAAACCAACTGAAAAGAATTCTCTACTAAACCCGTATGTCCCACCATATGTTAGACAAATGGGCAGTAATGCAACCTCAACATCTAAAACAACTGTTGAGACGAAAGTTGAACACAGGAGTTGTTTCAGATGTAATCAAATAGGACACCTGATTGCTGATTGCCCTCTAGATCAGAGATTCAGAGGTATGAGGCATCCGAAAACTGAGAATAAACCAAACCGTAATTATTATAATAGACAGAACGCAAATTTACCAATGTTCAGACATTGGACTAAACCAAGATTTCAAAGATGTCAATCTCAGTTTTTCCCTGTTAACAACCAAACCATTGGGTACAATTCATTTAATTCACGAAGGTTTGGATGGCCCCATAGTCAATCTACAAGAAGGTATCCTTTTAGGACTTACAGAAATCATACTAATACTAACTTTGGACAGCCAAAGTACGGGATGCCTTTTAACAGATTTAATCGACCCAAGACCAATAGGTCTTGGGTCCCTAGATTTTAATCCTTTGCTTTAATCGTGCAGGAACAGTTGAACAGGGCTGCAAACAATCTATGGGTTGTGGATAGCGGCTGTTCCCGGCACATGACTGGTAACAAGAATTTGTTACACGAATGGAAACCTGTTCAGGGAGGTAGAGTAAGTTTTGCTGGAGAGAGTGGTGGTAGAATTACTGGAATTGGGACGGTGACTAATGGTAAAATGAAGTTAGAAAAGGTGAATTTCGTTGAAGAGCTGAAGCATAATTTGCTAAGTGTGTCTCAGATCTGTGACAAAGATTACACTGTGCACTTTACCAAAAATGAAGCGATTGTACTGTATCCTGGTTTCAAGATACCAGAGGCATGGATAGTGATGAAGGCTCCAAGGGAAAAGAATACATATGTAATGGACATGAGGTCGACTGAGATAGCAACAGAAGAATCATGTCTTCTGTCAAAAGCAACTGAATCGGAGTCCGAGTTATGGCATCGAAGAATGGGGCATATACATCTTTGAAAAATGAACTACATTGTCAAGAATGGGCTGGTGCTTGGTGTTCCCTTAAAAAATTTCAACTTTGAAGACCAATGCTTATCGTGCAAAAAGGGAAAGCAACACAAGAAACCTCATCACACCAAGAAGATCAATTCAATAGTCAGTACCCTAGACCTACTTCACATGGATCTCTTCGGTCCCGTGAATGTAAAAAGCCTAGGTGGAACATCGTACTGCTTGGTGATAACTGATGATTTCTCTCGATATTCTTGGGTATATTTCCTGAAGACAAAGGATGAAACGGTTCAGTTGGTAATTAACTTGATTACCAAGGTTGAGAATATTATGGGGAGAAAGGTTAAATACATCAGGAGTGACAATGGGACAGAGTTCAAAAACTATCAGATGGAGATATTCTGCTTACAGAAAGGGATAGACCACCAGTACAGCGCTCCGTATACTCCGCAACAAAATGGGGTGGCTGAGAGGAAGAACAGAACGCTAATTGAAGGAGCCAGAACCATGCTGGCTGATGCTAAACTTCCTGTGGTGTTCTGGGCTGAAGCTGTTGCAACAGCCTGTTATATCCTTAATCGAGTTTTAACTGTTAAAAGATTGAATAAAACATGTTATGAACTTATGCATGGTAGAAAGCCTAACTTGAATGGTCTCGAACCATTCGGGTCCCCGTGTTCGATATAAAAGACGAACTCAAAATTTGGTGAGATAGCCGACGAAGGTATTTTAGTCGGATATGTTGTTGGGACACCCAACAGACGAGTCTTTAATTTATCGACCAGCAAGGTTGAGGTGGTGTGTAACACTGACATCACAAGTTACAAATCACCAAAACCAAGCACGGGACCCGCTGGGGCTTTCGATTATGATAAGCTTTTTAAATCTTTTAATTTGCCCTACTTGGATTGTGCAGAAGTTGATGAGAGAATAGCTACAAAGATTCTTTATGATGAGGAAGAAAATTTTGTGCAACGACCGCAGTACGATGAATGTCAACCTTCCTCGTCAACTGCTGTCGACACTCCTGCTGCCTCTACTGAAGACGAATTCTTCAATCCTTTTCACTCTCAGCAACAATCGCCCATTGATGAACTATCTTCAAACCTGGAAGACAATCTGCAAGTCAGTTCGGTTCCGACTACAGGAGTTCATAAATATCACCCTTTGGAGAACGTGATAGGTGATCTGTCTGATGGTGTACAAACAAGACGAAGCTTGAATGAGGACACTTGTGTTTACACAAGTGTTAAAGAAACAGGTATCATTAACGAGTGCTTGTACACCTGCTTCATCAGCCAGATTGAACCGAAGAACTATCAAATGGCTCTAAAATACAGCTCGTGGGTCGAAGCCATGCAAGAAGAGTTAGCCCAGTTCGAGAAGATGGAGGTTTGGAAATTGGTTGCAAAACCGAAAAATGTGCATGCGATTGGCACAAAATGGGTTTTCAAATGCAAGAGAGATGAAAAAGGGATAATTATCAGGAACAAGGCGAGGCTGGTTGTAAAAGCTTTTAATCAGCAAGAAGGGATCGACTACAATGAAGTGTTTGCTCCTGTGGCGAGATTGGAAGCGATTCGTTTGTTTTTGGCATTTGCGGCACACAAGGAGATGAAGGTGTTCCAGTTAGACGTGAAAAGTGTGTTTCTTAACGGTAAAGTCGATGAGGTTGTGTACGTTGAGCAACCTCCGGGTTTTCCTGACCCAGACTTTCCTGATCACGTGTACAAGCTAAGTAAAGCGCTATATGGGCTACATCAGGCCCCTCGTGCCTGGTATGCAACTTTATCCGATTACTTGCTTGAGAGTGGGTTTGAAAGGGGAAAGATCGACAGCACACTGTTCGTTAAGAGAAAAGGAAGAGACTTTCTTCTGGTTCAAGTCTACGTGGACGACATCATCTTTGCTGCATCAAAAGTCGCCATGTGTCAGGAATTTGAAGCTGTCATGAAAAAGTGGTTTGAAATGAGTGCTATGGGTGAACTAACTTTCCTTTTTGGACTGCAGGTTGATCAGAAGAAAGATGGGATGTTCATTCATCAGACTAAATATGTCCAAGACGTTCTCAAACGCTTCAAGATGGAGGAAAACACTCCATTTGATACTCCAGTTTGCGTCAACCATAAACTGGGTGCTGATTCAGACAGTGATGCAGATGTGGACCCCACCCAATATCGGGCAATCATAGGTTCTTTAATGTACTTAACTGCATCTAGACCTGATATTATGTTTGCAGTTTGTATTTGTGCTCGCTTTCAGGCAAACCCAAAGGAATCTCATATGAAGGGTGTGAAGAGGATATTGCGATATCTCAAGGGCAAGCCTAAGCTGGGGTTATGGTACACGAAAGGGGGAGACTTGGAGTTGGTCGCTTACACGGATTCTGACTATGGTGGATGCAATCAGAATTGGAAGTCAACAACCGGAGGATGCCAGTTTCTTGGAGGCAGATTAGTGTCATGGTAGTGCAAGTCGCCATTTCTACATGTGAAGCAGAGTACATGGCAGCATCGAACTGCTGCTCTCAGGTTCTTTGGATACAACAACAATTACGCGATTACGGTCTGAAGTTCTCTCATACTCCTATTTGCATAGATAACACTGCTGCTATCTCAGTAACTAACAATCCCGTAAAGCATAGCAAAACTAAACACATTGACATTCGTCATCATTTTATACGGGATTGTGCTGAGAAAAAATTAATTGTGCTCGAAAAGGTTGATTCGTTAGATAATTTCGCTGATTTGTTTACTAAAGCGTTTGACAAAAATCGTTTTCAAAACCTTGTTGAGCTAAATGGGATGATCAATCCCGAGTAACCGTGTTTTTCGTCTTTGTTAAAAAAAAACGTCACTATCGCTTAGAATTATGTCGGTTGCTTCAGTTTGAAGGACATATCTTCAGATATGTTTGGTCCTCATCTCTACATGTAGAGTATGAGGATAGCCATTAACCAGATGACTGAATGTGACCGGGGCGGTTTATGATGTGTTTTTATTCTTTTGCTGAAAATTAGTCGTTCATACTCAGTTAGAAGGACACATACTTGTATGTGGTCGGTCCAGCTGATCCATTGGATCCTCAGGATAGCCGTTTACCTGAAAACTTTGACTTGATCGGGGTGATAGAATTTAAAATATTTTTTAGGGAGATGAAATAATTTTTCAAGTCTACTACTTCGTAAGAAGTTTCTTTACTATGTTTAAAAGAAAATTGATCCAACCTTGGAAAGTGATAGACAAACTAATTCTGTGTGCTTAACTAGTGAAGTTATTAGGCCTAAAAGACTTTAGAACAGTCATTGTATGTCATGGTAGCTTTTTATGGTGCGTAAAAGTAGAAGTGATACTAACTAAATCTCCTTGATCTTACGTGGAAACTCTTTAAGAGTTGTGCATGTCTCCATATATACCTTTCCGAATGATAGGCAGAAAAACGATTACCCAGTCATACACGAGCCCGTGAGTGTTCTGATTCCCGTGAAGATAGCGTGTCAAGAAACTGCAGTGATCCAGATTCGGGACTTGCAGTTGTTTACTACTCTGAAGCTGTGTAAAAAAAAAATAAAAAATAAATAAATAAATAAATAAAATTTTGAGACATTCTAAAGCTTATAATGTTAATACTTCTCAATCAAGATGCAAGAAAGAGAACGGGGAGAAGACTCTAATAATCGAAGTGTACATATGATTTAATCAGACACTACGGGTCGAGGCCAACTCGGGGTGACTAGGGGAAAGCCAAATAAGCTTTGAGAATAGATAGGAGGCATCACAATCTCTGATGTGTTGCCCATTTATATTTTGAGCTTAATTGAACCCAACCCGTATCACAGAAGCGATGAAAACCATACTAAGTTATTTACCTGCTTACAACCTGTTTCTTTATGTCATAATACAGCTGAACATGGATTTAAGTGACAGTCACTTAACTAGTATGATTCCTGTTCGGATCTTTTCTAAAACATGTAAGTCCCTGTCAAGACTGAAATTTGATCCCGAGTATTCTATCTCAATGTTTGATTTTACTTATGTCGTATTATGGTTTAATATCTGGTTACCTGGTCGTTGATCATATTTAGTTTAACGCTTTAAAGGAGGTTTTAAAAGTTAATGGAAAAATGTTCAATTTATAAGGGCTTGTTGTGTAACTTTTAATATAAGCGAAGTTGTGAAATTATAGGCGAACTTATTAAACAGGCGAAGTTAAGGGGTAAGCGAAGTTAACCCTAACTTCGCCTGTATAATATTGAAGGTATATAAAGAAGTCTTATAGTCAAACTCTTTTTACTTTTACTTTTCATAAACCAGCGAACTTATCAACTGTTAATCCTCGGCGAAGTTATCTTGTGAATCAAACCTTCATATTAATCAATTTCAATCCGTGTTAAGGTGTGTAGGTGTTGTGTAGATGATAATCTATGTCGATTGCGTTAATAAGAGGTTGTTTTGGTCCGATACGGGACCCCGGTCAATCAAACCCTCAACACCCACTTTTTAAACTCATTTTTACGTGGTCGTAACCGACTTGATCGTCTAGATCTTCATAAAAACATGTTTCTTAGTGTCCACAATCGACAAATTATCCAAAATACACTTTGTTTAGCCTACTGAACTGTTTCCGCTTCAGTTTAGGCGAAGTTATAGTTTAGGCGAAGTTATTCCTAACTTCGCCTAAGGTTTAACTTCGCCTTATCCTTTAATTTTAATCAATCAGAGGCGAAGTTGTTTAAGGAGCGATGTTGTGGTTAGGCGAAGTTAACATTAACTTCGCCTGCCTTTTTATATATTATTTTAGCTGTAATCAGGCGAAGTTGTATTAAAGGCGAAGTTATTCACAACTTCGCCCTTTCTCTAACTTCGCCTATACAGACACAATCATAACTTCGCTCATGGTAAAAGGCGAAGTTGTGATTTGCTTCGACGTTTCTCTAACTTAGACAGTTTGTGTTACAGATATGGCAGCTGTAGCGGGAGCAGGTGGTGCAGGTGGTGACGAAGGAGGAGATAACAATCGGCAGTTTTTCCCGGGGCATAACATGTACATAACTCTGGACCCGGATGCGAGCGGTGTTGATGATTTTCGCGAAATCATCACGTTTCTTATCCGCTCGCGTATCTTCCACGCTATTACTACAACACTGCCTATCTCTTTGCCAAACATAGAAGATTTCTGGCAGACAGTTGAATATGATTGTCGATTCGAGCCCCCAGTTATGCGTGCAACGTTTAACAATCAGGTAGTGCAGTTCCTCGTCTGAGCAGATCAGGGTGGCTTTGCAGTTTGGGGATGAAACGAGAAATGACCTTACAGACTTCGTGGCTCCATTCAGAGATGGTGCTTTTCTGAGAATGGGCTATTCTGGTCCTTTGGGGGATACTCAGAGACGCAAGGGTTTCTTGTTAGATCAATGGCGCTTTCTTATGCACGTGATGATCGTGTGTATGTCGGGGAGAAAGGGCGGTACGGATGGAATGGGTGCGACCATGCAGTCGGCAATGACTGCACTGACTTACAACAAGCGTTATAGCTTTAGTCAGATGGTGTTCTACGAGATAGACCGTCAAAGACGAGCGGTGGCGCGTGAGAGATTCTTAATGTACCCAAGATTCCTTTAAATGATCTTGAATCACGTGGCCCCCTCGTTACCTCAGCGCCGTCCGATTCGATATGTGAAAAGTGTCAGCAAGCGAATCTTCGCCCCGTGCAGATCATCAAGTGCGAGGAGTAAACCTGAGCTCCGTCCTCGACATACTCCATTATTTGGGTACTTGATCAACCCAGAGTATGTTCCAGCTCGTGGGGACGAGTTTCGGGATCCGGCACCACAACAGGCTGGAGCACCTCAACCACCGCCTGAGGTACAACAAGCTTTACCTGCTGCTCCTGTTGTGGCACCGGAGGAACACGTTGATCTTGAAGCTGCTTTTGGCGGCCAAGGATTCTTTGATATGGAACGTGTTGATCCAGAGGAAGATGTACAGGTCTCGGTTGCACGTGTTACTAGTGTGGATGTGGAAATGGCAGCTACGACGGAGGCTGACTCTGATTCCTCAGATGATGATGTGGCTGAAGCTAGACGGATTTTAGTTACACAAGAAAGGATTCATGGGAAGAGAAAGAGAGATACCGATGACAGTGATTCGGATTTTGAGGAAGATTTACATCGTTTGGTTCGTAGAGCGAGAAGGGAAAGGGCAGGTGCAGGTTTGGGAGCTGGTGAGAGCTCAAGAGTGGTTCGTTTTTCACTCCACCCGCACTGTCTGGTATGACCATGGTCCCTTCATCATTGCCAGTTACAGGGCCAAGCGCCACGGATGTTCCCGTGGTGACTACCTCATCTTCTTTTGGCATACCACCCACTACATTTAAGCTCCAGGCTCCGGAGATTGTGTCCTTGCCCCCTCCAACTCTTACTCCATCGGAGGTCGTTGCAAGGTTTGTTGAGTCGACGGTTGTTGCCACTGCAGGGTTGTCGGTTACGATACCACCTGCGGTTACGTTTCCACCTGTTTCTGAGGTGCCAGTTACATTGGGAATCCCTCCTCCGTATGCTCAAGACATATCACATATGAGGTTTGATTTCGATGCAACCTTATCCGACTCGGAAAGAAAAGCAGCGCTTGAAAGGGTCGTGGCAGAACAATCAAGGGTAAATCTAATCCAGACTCATGCTATTCAGCGCCTCGTTGCGGAGAATCAAATTCAGTCGTCCCTCCTGATCGAGCATGGTAAAATATTTGATGCCTTGAAACAGTTCTTGGCATCTCAGGGGGAGACGAGCTGTAAGGGTGACGAGCTGAGGACGAAGAAGCATAACGATCGAGACGATGATCCCAATGCATCGAAAGATGCAGGTGGAGAGTTGCCAAGAACTGAACAAGCTCTTGGGGCTTCCACATCTCAGGGGGAGTCAACGAGTGCAGCTGGTGGTTCAGGGGGTGATGATGTGGTGGTTGTGGATGCTAAGGATGATGATGTTATAGGTGATGATGATGTGTTATCGTTGGAAGAGATCTAGAAGATAGGAGCTGAGATCGTGATTGACAATGAAGCTGAAGAAGGAGAGATTGTGGAGGAGAACATTGAGCATGAAATTCCGGCAGTTGAAAAGACAGATCTGGGTCAAAATACGGAATGTGATGAGACTGAATGGGAGGAGCAGCCAAGATGGAAAGAAGGCTACGCTCAGTGGTTCGTAAAGACTAAGAAACCGGCGGTCCCTACTATGTTCAAGAAAAGTTACAACATCAAGGGTTATGCTGAAGCGAAAAAGGGGATTATTTGCTGATTATATGATGAGCAGTTGAGGCTCTTTGTGATTAAATGGTATGATGGGGTTCAGTATTTCAAGAGGTTGTTGAGATTGTTGAATACGTTGCCTGAGTGTGAAGTGAAGGACTTAGCCAGGTTGGGGTTGATAAACAGAAGTGATGATAACATGGCTAGGATCATTGGAAAGATAGTCTGGAAGGAAAGCATAAAGGAGAAAAAGTTCGAGCTGTTGAAACCGCAGAAAGGAAAGCTCGTTGAAGACAGAGACAGAGGAATGAGAGCAGATGGCAAGCCTTGGATGATAATGAAGTATAAGCCGATCCGGTGCTTAAAAGAAGTGCCGATGAAACAAATGCCCAAGGACGTGCTAAAGGATCTGAAATGGTGGTACGTTGATAGTGAAACGGCTGAGGCGGTAATGGAGGATGAAGATGAACAGGAGCTGATGAGAGTGTATGATCCAATGCACTTAGTGAATTTGTCTCAAGCTGATCTGCAGGTGCTAAATGAGAAAAAGATATTGTATATTCCTGCCTGGAAAGAAGAAGCAAAGAAATATCAAATAGTAGTTTCAGTTTGTGTACGAGAAGGCGTTCATGCTTGAAGATGGAAGATACAAGATTTTTGGGATTACGAGACACGTGTTTGAAGATAGAGATATGAAGCTACTGCCAAGGGGGAGTCTGTTGGTGCATGATGTCAGTAATTAAGTATCTAGTGTCTGTAATCGAGTTAGTATGTTTTGTATTTATGATTAAGCGAAGTTGTCTCACAAGTTCGCCTGATATAGGCGAACTTGTGGAACAAGCGAAGTTAGTGACAACTTCTCCTAGCATGTTAGGCGAAGTTGTCGAATGATATAAGTGTTAGGTTACGGCTTGTTTGTAATCAGTTGTTCAGTTCGTGTAATCGGAGATTGATATATCACGTGTTATTAGTTGCAATACAACGTGTTCTTTGGTTATTGTAACGTGTGTTTGCTTGTGTTTAACGTATATCGATTCTACACTCGTATCGTCTTACGTAGGGATTCCGCACCTACGTAGAACGAGGTATTTCCGTGTAAATTCGGCTGGGAACCTACAATTTCTTCTAATCACCACCAAACTCTAAGTAACATTAAAATAGAAATAAAATTCTACCTAAAACTTACATCAAACAATATCAAATCATTCGATTGTAAGTTGTAACAACAATAAGAAGTTATATTATATTATAATATTATATACACAATGTAAATACATTCACTCTACCTACCCCCAAGGGCAAGATTGGAAACAAGAAGAATACGCCACACGAATTTAAACCCTCGAACCAATGATTCCTTCGGCGCTTGCGGCGGAACTCCTTCCATTTACGGCGACGCTTGCTTGCTTTCGACGGCGGCCACCACGACTTTACAATAATAATAATAATAATAATTGGAAATCCCTATTCATTTTATCGCTATTGGTGGTCTCAAATTCAGAAAAGTTGGCCCCCAATGGTTCCCCGTTAAAAAAGACTTAACGACGTTATACTTTTTTCCGAATTTCAAACTAACTTTTTAGGGAAATTAATCAGAAGGAAGATACGAGTCGAATGATATAAAACTAAGTTCCAGACAATGATCCAAACGACTTGATTTTGGTTAATTGTAAGTTTAAACACCCGAATTGAAGTATTGTTTTGTCATTTTGAAGCACCATTTCGAACTAGGTTTTACACCAATCAACTAGTATCTTCCTAACGATCAAAATCCCTAAAACATTAGCTTGAAATTCAGAAAAAACTATAACGCCGTTAAGTCATATTAAACGGGGGACCATTGGGGGGCCAACATTTATGAATTTTGGACAGCCAGTGGCGATAAAATGAATGGGGATTATTATCGGCCAATATCATTCAATAGGGATTATTAAAATCCAATATTCCATAATAAAAATAATAATAATAATAATTATTATTATTATTATTATTATTATTATTATTATTATTATTATTATTTCTACGATGGGCTTAATCCGGCCCAAATTGGTATTTATAGAGGAATTAATCGTTGGATTCGGCCCATATATATAGAACTTTGAAGAGGACTTAAATATTTGGGTTTTTACTAATCGAACACGACCTTACCCGTAGGGTACGGATAAGGTATGTATATTAGTATCAAAACTCGTACTTGAAACCGGAGCCAATTTGTACCTGGTAATACCCCCAAATGGTTTCATACCTGGAACCGGTTTGTCCAATCAAGGCCGGCCCAACAACATAGGGAACTAAGGCCCTAGCTTTAGGCCCCCAAAATTTTAAGACCTATTTAAGAAAAAGAATTATTGTTTATATTAATATCTACTTGCATTATATCAAATAACCGCTGGGCAGTGAGGTGGTATTTTGTGTGCTTCATACCACGGAGACTCAGGGTCGAATCCCCTTCATTCCATGTTTTCTTTCTTTCCTACAATTTATCGTTTGTGCAATAATTTTTCTTGTTTTTTTTTGTTATTTTGTAATTTTTTAAAAAATACATGTTATATAAATTTCTAATACCTGTTCCTTATTTGATTAAAATATTAAATTTGATTACAATACATGTTCGCTATTTGATTTGAAAAAAAAGTTTATCATGTCGGTTGATTGTTTTTTTAAGAGTGCTATATTATATTATTATGATATACATCATTGACCCTCACAACTCACTATCAACGAACTTTCATGGGTTAAGGTTTCTAAAGTTTGATTATTTTCATCAGTCATTCATGATTCAAGAATTCCGCTTAGTTGATTGCTGGCGTAACTTTTCTCCTTCATGAAATCTACTAAGTTCGTTAGTTGGTTTATGTTAAAGTTCTTTTATTTGTCTTATAGTTGTCGATTTTGAATCGGAGTAGCTAAAGCAACATTCCATATAAAATCTTATTAGTTAATTTCATCATATCTTGAAGTGTTATGTTCGTAAGCAAAAACATTATATATTCTAGAAAAAAAGGCCCCATATATTTTATTCACTTTAGGTCACAAAAAGGTTGGGCCGCCACTGTGTCCAATGCCCAAATCTGGGTTTTTCAAATACATGAAATTACCTGAAAAATACCTAAAAAATACCCAACAAAATGCACAAAAAAAGGTTTTCTTCAATGCCTAGAAGTAAAAAAAGGGTTGGAGGAGGGAACCCTTACCCCGGTACCCATTTGGATACCCATCACCCCACCCCGCAAGAGGTATGACGCCGGTAAAACACCCCCATTCAGTCCGCGACAGATCTGGGTTGACCCTCAGGATCGAACCCGCGCCACTACGGCTTCCCTGTCTTAGTAGAACTTCATCGGTGACGGGTACCTCAAGGCCGCCCGGAGTGGGATTCGAACTTGAGACCTCCCATAGGAAAACCCAAGACTTATCCAACCCAGCTAGACACCAATGCCTAGAAGTAGGGTATTTAAATACCCGGTTTTAAAATATTCGGTTTTATACCCGACCCAAGTAGGACCAATACCTAATCATACCCAAACCCGATTCTGTACTCGAAACCGGGTATTAGAAAATCACGATTTGTGCACCTATACTTCTAAGTGTGGCATTTCTTGAAATTAAATTAAAGCCTGCAGTAGTATTATGGTGAGTTCTACAGGGTATGGGACTGGTCTAGAGTATACAATCATATGGGATGACCGAGTTATGTAGGGCTGGCAATTGGGGGTACTTGTTTAAGACATGATTAGACATGCTAATTAGAAAAGAGTGGTAGGTGATATTTTTATTTATTTTTAAATAGTTGAAATTAGTAGGATAGATTCCATCATTTACTCTTATTGCTACATGAAACTTAAAACTGTCTTATAGTCATAACATATAAAGTAGTTAAACAAGTCGTATTCATGTTTGATACTTGTGTAAAACGCGTCGTTTCTAATATGTTAAGACACGACTGATGGTTAATATTTAATTTACATATTTTTCCCGTTTTTAAGCATGGAGAGTAGAAATGGAAAGCATACGTTTTATTCTCACTGGCCAAACGGAGTGTGGCAACAACGGTATTGTGCCCATTTTGTGAACATGAGGTGGAATCAGCAGAACACTTACTCGTATCGTGTCAATATGCTCAATCGGCTTAGAGCATTATTTAAACTTGGTGCAAGGTCCCGAAAATTTACACATTCTCAACACATGATTTGCTTCAATTATATAAATATTCGTTCTTACCGAAACAAAAGGCTAAGGCGTTCTATGCGGTGTGTTTAACAACAATTTTGATGTATTTAGTGAACAAAAGGAACAAAGTGGTGTTTGATAGGAAGCCAAGCGTAGGTAACTAAGTTTACACACCAAACGTAAAAGATCATTTAAAATTAAACCTTCGCTTGAATTCGAAGAAGAGAACGAAGAATACCATTAACATATGACTAGTGGCAGATGTTTTTTTGGGCCAAGGTGGGCTGCGGCCCCACCACGTTTTTCCACTAGGTAGTGTATTTTTCCGAAAATATCATAAAAATATATAAATGTATAGAGTTAGGCCCAACCAAGTTATTTGAATCCGGCCCAATCATACTATTTGAGTCTGGGTGAGCCTTGAATTATTTATAAAAGAAATTTGTTTAAAGCCAAAAAACGAGAAATCGCTTACGAATTGGTATTTATAGAGGACTTAAATGTTGGATTCGCCCATTTATATACAACTATGAAGAGGAATTAAAAAAAATTGGGTTTTTACTACCCGAACCCGACCTTACCTTACCCGTAAGGAACGGATAAGGTATGTATTTCAGTACCAAAACTCGTATTTGAAACCGGAGTCAATTTTTACCTGGTAATTCCCCCGAATGGTTTCATACCTGGAACCGATTTGTCCAATGCCCAAATCTGGGTTATTCAAATACCCGAAATTACCTGAAAAATACTTATAAATACCCAATAAAATGTACAAAAAAGGTGTTCCTTTTAAAAAACAAAATCTATATTCCAAAATAAGGTTTTTTTTTCAATACCCAGAATTTAAATACCAGATTTTAAAATACTCGGTTCTATATCCGACCCATGTAGGACCAATACCTGATCAAACCCAAACCCAAACCCGGTTCCAGATACCTGGTATTAGAAAATCACGATTTGTGTACCTGTACTTCTAAGTGTTAGTGGCATTTATTTAAATTATAATTAAAGCCGAAAGTAGTATTCTGGTGAGTTATACGCGGTATGGGACTAGTCTAGAGTAGACAATCATATGGGATGACCGAGTTATGTAGGGCTGGCAATTGGGTACTTGTTTAAAACATGATTAGACATGTTAATTAGAAAAGAGCGGTAGGTGATTTTTTATATTTTTTAAATAGTTGATATTAGTAGGCTAGATTCCATCTTTTACTCTTATTGGTACATGAAACTTGAAACTGTCTTATAGTCATGACATATAAAGTAGTTAAACGAATCGTATTCATGTTTGATACTTGTGTAAAACACGTCGTTTCTAATATGTTAAGATACGAATTGACAACCTTAGAGTTACTTGAACTTCTGATGACCTCCAACATGTCCAGTTTGGAGAAGGTGGCGACCGATGGTTAATTTTTAATTTACATACTTTTTTTTTCGTTTTTAAGCCTGAAGAGCAAAAATGGAAAGCATGCCGGTTATATTCTCTCTGGCCAAACGGAGTGTGCGCATTTTGTGAACATGAGGTGAAATCGGCAGAACACTTTCCTGTATCGTGCCAATCTGCTCAATCGGCTTGAAGCATTATTTAAACTTGGTGCTAGGTCCCGACAATTTACACATTCTCAACTCGTGATTTGCTTCAATTTTATAAATATTCGTTCTTATCGAAACAAAAGGCTAAGGCGTTCTATGCGGTTTGTTTAACAACGATTTGGTGTATTTTGTGAAGAAGGAACAAGGTGGTGTTTGATAGGAAGCCAAACTTAGGTAACTCAGTTTACACACCAAACGTAAAAGATCACTCAAAATTAAACCTTCATTAGCTCGAATTCGAAGATGAGAACGAAGAATACCATTAACATATGACAGTACATTAATATTGATCTCCTTTCAATATTGAGTCAAAATGATACCATTAGGTTCATGCAAAACCTCTACATCCAAAAAAAAATATAATTCCCAAATCTTTAACATGAAAAGTGAAGTAGGATAAGAAAGCTAATACCATGTGGGAGTTGCATATAAATGTCTTCAATTCTTCATCCAAATCCCATGTGAAAATTGTAAAAACATTTCATTTTTAATTTAGTGGAATCAACAACCAAACTACAAAGAATATTCATTTTCACAATGGATAAAGTTTCATGATAGTCAATACCGGCTTTTGTGTATCCTCACAAGCTACAAATCCCTCTTTACGTCTTTCAAAAGAGCCATTAGCATGGTATTTAATTTTATCATAGAAACCACATCTCTAAAAATAAGAACAATAATAGATTGAAACTTGTCTGCCATTTCTAGGTGTTGAAGCTAGCACAAACACCCAAAGCTCTTTAAATGACCATATGTAGGAGACTAGCCAAACAATAATTCATAAGGTGGTGTTTAGTTATTAAGGAGTGTAGATGTGACAACATTGATCAAGTAGGAAACAAAGTTATATATTAAGCAAAGATTAAGAAGCGGAAAAAGTAAATGAAGGCTTACGGAATTGTAGCAAGTGACACGCTCATTACTTTTATTTTATATATATACTAGGTTATTGACCCGTGGGCGCCACGGGTTGAAATAATTAAATCTTGTAACATAAAACGATAATTTTAAAGTCAAAAACAAAAATCATACATACATATTGCCACGATAATAGAATATACAATTGTTAATAACTTTCCAAGAAAAATAAAACGAACTTTACAATCACTCCATGGATAAAAAATAAAAACTTCATATATTATTAAACAGTTCCTTATAAACCACATTTGAAGTTTGATTTGTAACTTTACCCTCCTTGTCTAAAATAAACATTTTAACTCCGACTCTACTCTTCACTATGGATAAAGCCACATATAACTGACCATGTGTAAACACCGGATGTCGAAGATATATTCCAACTCTTGCTAGGGATTGGCCTTGACTTTTGTTAATTGTCATTGCAAAACAAACCGCTATAGGAAACTGTCTTCTTTTTAACTTGATTGGCAATTTTTTATCTGTAGGAGTTAGTGTACTTCGAGTTAAGTAAGTGCGATGACCAATGTTTGTACCCGAAATGACCTTTACTTCGATAAAACGCCTACCGCATTGAATAATCTGTAATCTTGTTCCGTTGCATAAACCGTTTTTCTGATCAATATTTCTTAGCAACATTACTGGGACACCAACTTTTACAACCAATTTATGATTAGGCATACCAGAAAGCTTTAAACCATTTAGAAAATCCGGTGAGTGCAATGCTTGATCGAAACCAGGCCCGACAGTTTCAGAGTTGTCAATACTATCCGAACTTAGATATTCAACTTCTTCTCCCGGAAAGAAAGTTAAAAATTTGTCATTAATATATTGGACAACTTCGTTTAAGGGTGCAAGTATGGCCCTTTCTTGGAAATAAGAAATATCATTAAAATTATCCAATACTGCAGGATAAACAAAATCAATAAGTTCTGAAAGTGGATCAGCAGAATCACCGATCAAAAGATCATTTGGTATTTCTATAACTGAATTACCATCATTGTCACCACCAAGTGTACCTTCACCAACTTCCAACAACCAATTTGCGAACTGGGAGGCCTCTTCAAAATCGGATGGGTTACACCCGACAGTTAACCTCATGTTTTTGGTTAACTTCAGAACTTTACAATTGGACCACAAATGGGACGAACAAAGTGACGCATTAACAATATCATTACGTGATCCATTTTGTATTACGGGTAGTATTTGACGAAAGTCACCCCCAAAAACAACAACTTTCCCCCCAAATGGCTTTCGAGTACTATCACGGTTAACACCTTTTAAAACATCTTTGAGACTCCTATCCAAAGCTTCAAATGCATGCTTATGTATCATAGGAGCCTCGTCCCAGATAATCAGATCAGTTTGCTTAATTAAGTTGCAAACATCTGGATTTTTTGTTATTGAACAGGTAGAATCCTCAGTTAGATTTATAGGAATTAGAAATCTAGAGTGAGCGGTTCTACCTCCTTCAAGTAACAAAGATGCTATACCGCTTGAAGCCACACTTAAAACGATTTTTGATTTTGATCGTTTGGAAGCAGATAAAGTCTTCCATAAAAATGTTTTTCCCGTGCCTCCATATCCATAAACAAAGAAAATACCACCATTTTTTGCATCTACTGCTTCCATTATCTCGTTAAACACACTGCATTGCTCATCTGTTAACGAACTATAAAGTCGTTCAAACTCACCCGTCATACGATGTGTATCGTACGCAAGTTCTTCGTTCATAAAACGATTTGTTGATGCGGAAATTGAATCATCATCAGGGAAAGGCATGGTGGGAAAACAACGCAAACTACAATTGTTTCGCAACAAAAAGTTTTGAATTTCAAGTAGAGCGAGGTTCTTTAGTTGGGCTTCTGAAAGTACCAAATCTGTAGGCAATAAAAAAATTGTTAAACAATTAAGTTTTTTATAAACATATTTGTGATAAATCTATAAAAAATAAAAGAAAAACATTTGATACCTTTATTTTTCTGCTCTATTTGTTGTTTATATAGAATGCCATCAATTAAAAACTTCCAACTCTTTTCCCAAACATCGTCCGACCGAGATAAACTATATGTGATTAACATTGTTGCAAATAAACTGCGTAAGTAGTAACCACTTGCAGTATGACTTGCTTCTTCAATAGCTTCTATATACTCGTTGTCATCATCTAGAAGCCCTCTTTTATAACATGCATCTCTATACGTAGCACACACTTCACCATCAACCTTACGAATATCTTCAAAGCATTTAGGACCTTTAACCTTATTTAACAAAATTCTTAAAAAGTATGCTTCATTAAAGGCGGGTGGAACATGATGAATTCGACCGATGGAAAAACCACGTTTACGAAGCTCCCAAACCCTTGCGTCTTGTTTCCAAACAAATTTTGTTGGAAACTCTGCGTAAGTTAGGGTTTGTGCAAGATCATATTTCTGGTTACACTCCATCCAACCAGTGAATCTTGACGAACCAACAGTGGGTTTGTTTAAAACGTCTTCAACATCATCATCATCTGCAAACACAACTGTCTGTTGACCGGGTAAATGAAACGGCAGTCGAGTAACTGAAGGAAATCTATAATGCACATCAAAAGCAAATATTCTCCATGCCGCCTCACATGCAGACAAAAATATGCAATCATAAAATGCCTTAACTTCGTCTACATTTTCATCTTGATTAGCAGCATTGTTTTGTACAAGGGATATAGTTGCACGATCGGGACCTTTATTAATGTACTTAAATAAATACTTTATCGAACCCTCTTGATTACACCATTCAACGTTGATATGGGCTTGATATTTTTTTAACAGTTTCTTGTTATAAGGAACAACATGTCTGTTGTCTAAATTTACCCCAGACTTAACAACAACATTACCCAAGTCTCTTCTTCGATAAACAGGAAAGCCATTAGAATCAATGGACGTTTCGTTTTGAAGTTTCTTTGGGAAATTTTTTGAGCATTCGTTATCCACCATGCAAGTGCATTGAGGGTGAGTAACACCACATGGACCATGCATCATGTGGTCGCTTACAAGCGAATACAACTCCGGATCTTCATTCTTATCTGGAATTTCTGCAGAGATAAAGTTGTCTATACACTCCGGATTATGAATTTTGTGCTCAGAATGCAAAAAAAGGCAAATGTGTGCATGGGGTAATCCACGTTTCTGAAATTCATTTGTGTACACACCTGCATGATATAAGTAGTTGTGAATTAGATAACTTATTTAAAAAAAAGATAACATATGTTAAAATTAATTGTTTTGATAGCTTAATTTTGATAATTATAATCAACAATATCTTAAAAAACCAATGTTATTATGAACTACAAAAATAAAACATACCAGCTTGAAGCTTCCCAAACAAAGCTTTATCCTTCAGATCTTTCATCAATGAATCAAGCTTCATTTTTAATACCCGACATAATATATCGGGCCTGTCTTCGGACTTTCGATTTTTATTTCGTAAAAATCGTTTGATTTCCGGCCAATTCGGGTTGCATGTTATGGTTATAAAGAAATCGGGATAACCAAACCATCTACATATAGTCATTGCATCAAGGTAATTTTGCATCATATACCGAGCACCTCCGGTAAATGAAGAAGGTAAAATAATACGTTGGCCAGCAGAGGAAACGTCAGATGTTCCAGCCGAATGTAGATTTCTTAGGTTTTCATAAGTTTCAGACCTAAGATTTTTTTGTTGTGTGCGTACATAATGCAACCTTTGAGTCTCTATCATCGTGTACGAATCTACAAACAGCTGCTGAGTCAGTCTTCCGCCATTTAAAGTTAGCGGGTAGCTGTCTGGCCTATCTTGAAATCTGTACGCCCAAAATTCACGCATAGTGCACTTCTTGCGTTTGTTTTTTGTCGAACCTTGAACATCACGATGCAGTATGTCAATACTATAACCATCGTCGCCATATAGGAAAAAAATAGGATACTGAAGAGGAACATATGACGGATGCAATTCACTAATACGTTTCAAAGATCCACTTTGAGTTGTGACAATAATATCTCTTTTATCAACTGCATCACCAATATCACCAACGATCAATGCTGCAACTTCAGAAGTTGTTGGGAGGTTGTACGTCCTTGCGTCTCCTTTGCGTGTTCCAATTATTCTCAACTTTAAATCCAAATTTGGGTTTTGTTGAAAACAATCCCTTGCAATCCGATAACTTTTAACCAACGGATTATGAGAATCCAACATGTCCTTGAGGAAGCAAATAATTTGGTTGTCCAACAATTTATCAGTTGAATCTGTTTCCCTACATAAAAACATGGACAGGGCAAAAAATCAAATTACGTCTAATTAAAGAAATATCATTTTTTATACAAATATGAATGTAATAATTAAAACAATTAAAAGAGTTAAGTGACGTACCGAAATATGTCTCGTCTATTTGATATTTCATTTTCAGTATCGTAAATGTATAGTTGAGAGAACCGTGGTTTGGCGTCAGGCATTGGAAGAAGACTTCCCAACGAATGATAATTCTCTCCACCAAGTCTAAAAGTATATGGAGCGTTTCCTCGATTAATAGAATTATCAATCTTCCCACCAAGAGACGTAAAAGAAAACATGGAATTATATCGTCTAATGTTTTGAAGAAAATACTTGCTGGTACTATCATGACCAAGGAACAAATTCATATAACTCATTGGTGGAGGCTTGATGTCCGGAAGTTGCACATCACCGGTACTACAACAAAGTGAGTAACTTGTGACACCGTTGTTTGTTTTTCCTTTGTTGGTCTCTAAATCCCATAATAATGCTTTGCAAACTCCACACATGACATTTTGATCTCCATGATCTAAATAATCTGTTGAAAATAGAATATGACGTGAATAAAAAACAACTTTGATGAATTATATATATATATTAACTATGAATAACGTAGTTGGTGATATTTTGTTAGTTAAACTATCACTTATAAAAAAATACCTTCCTAAGAAATCAATAGTTACGCATACATGGTTGAAATTATTTAATATATAAATGAAAAAGTTAATAATGGCTGAAATTATTTATTAATAATGTATAAAAGTCTAAAGCAAAGTATATAAATTACATTAATAAAAAAATTATACAGTAACCAATAAACTATTCATATCATATGTTTTCTTTACTTCACATATGTATATATATTAATATTTTACCACAAAATTGAAAACATTATTTTGATTGGTTCTTGTTAAGTAACACTATGTCTTATTTAACATATGTATATATATATATATATATGAATAGTTTCCAAAAACATTAACTTTAAACAGTAGGGAATAACAGAATGAATCCAAAAAAGTACAACACGAATACATATAATTCAATGAAATATGATCTCCAGTTAAATTATAAATTCAATGAAATATGTTACAAAAGTTAAATTATAAATATAGTAGCTAACAAAACCAAATGTAATTGAATTCATGTACCTGAAGATATCGATTTGCAAGGATTGATAGACTCGTTTTCACCGTTAAGCGTATCAAATTGATCTAAGTTTGGCATGGGTATGGGATGATCAACATTAAAGCTTCTGCGAGACGCACGATGCGTTGATGAGGATTGACCAAACAACATTGTAGATGAGGAAGAACATCCAGGCCTTAATATATTAGATGAAGAAGTAAAATGGTGGTTGGTAATATTAGACAGTGGTGTCAAACGATAAGTAGATGTCACATTCACACCTAAAATATAAAATTGGTTGTTAATATACAAAGAAACTACAACATCATATATAAATATTTAAATTCATAAATAACATGTGTTAAAAAAACATAATTTGTACTTGGTTTACCTGGTGATAACAACTGTTGTTGTGGATTTGTAGTTTGAGGACTAATAATGTTGAGTCTTCGGTTTAAAAACAATCTCTGATTTATTTGGTTTTCCATTAAGCAATCTTTTAATGTGTTTGTTGGTGAAACTACATAATTATTAATAATTACAATGTCAGTTAATAAAAACAATAAAGAAAAAATTAATATAGATAAAAGAAATAACAAAAACATAATAATAAAAAAAATACATATTAACTAACCTATGGAAGTTTCACCGGTACCGTTAATTGATAATAAAGGACGTGATGTCTGATGTTGTTGGCCCATTGTTGAAGTACTGGAATTAGTTGATTGAATGATTGTATTCAGTCTACTACCACAATTAACTACAAATACAAGTAATCATCATGATCAATTTAATTTAGTGGTTTATAACAAAATTATCAGAAACCAAAGTTTACCGGTTGATGTGTTGTTTATATTGTTGTTTAATATTTTACTTCTCCTTCCGTCAAGAACCATCTTTCTATGTCTTCGCTTATCCTTAGCAATAGATTCTTTGGTATTCATCGTGACAACTATTATATTTTAAAATTAAAATTTGGTTAATTAAAAGCACGGATATAAGAAATATATGTAGTGAATACATATATTTTGAATATATCGAAAAAGAAAATAAAAGTAAATAATGTACCTGTGTTACTGGAGCTTGTGGAGATATAACCTTCGTTAGTTGTTGGAGGGTGATTTTCTTGTCCATTGTAGATACGCGTAACATTAGATGATGTCAATGGATGAGACGCTAAATTGGTTTTGTCGTTAGAATAACATAATAAATAGAATATAATAAACCATAAGTACTAAGAAAGACAAATTAGTCTGTACACAAAAGTTTTGTTATATTTGCTGAAATACGTTAAAGCTCGGTTAAGTAATACGCTATTGTAATTAGTTTTGATTTTCTTTGTAATTTATATAAAAAAACAGAATATTAAACATAAATATTAAAAACACAAATGAATATTGATTCCTTTTTGATTTTTAAATTGTAGAACGTAAAAAATGATTTTGGAGATCTATATTAGTTTGACGTAAAGAAGGTATCAATTAATACTCCTGTGTTATGTAAAAAATGGCGGTAGATATATGTAAAAATATAATTTATATTTCGTTTTTATAATAAAAACATATATAAAATTGATCTTCAATAGGTAAAAATTAATAAAATCATTTTATTATATGTATCTTTTAAGTAAAATATGATACTTTAAATTAGTTTTAATAACGAAGTAAGTTACGTTGTAAAATATACTCAAATACACGACGAATAGCAAAAATTTTAGTTGCCGTATGTCATATAAAATATAAGATCTAATAAAAAAAGACGGTCATCAAATATAAAAAATTAAAATCAATTAATGAATTCTAAAAAAATTATTATCGTTTGATATGATACTCAATGGTTGTCTAGACGATGACACTGCATGTATTTGAAACAAAATTAATATTATTATAACATAGTATTTACATAGTAACCTTAAATTGTGAAAGTCACTAACCATTTGTATTATTCCTCTTATTGGAAGAGGATGATTGAGAATCTGTGGGTCTCTTTGATCTTGAAGACATCTAAATATAAAATTAAAAAAATATGATTAACATGTGAAATTTATAAATCTAATATGATGTAGAGAACAATAATTACATAGGCTGTAATTATAAGAATTGCGATTATGTAAAATAGCGTATTCTCCAAAAGTAAATCTTACATACCTTCAAACTTATAATAATACTCAACTTAAAATGCTATCAAAACTTCCGAATAAATGAATGCCAGAGTTAATAACCGAGCAGGTATTAGTAGTGACAATTTTAGAGTGACATGTTTTATAAGCTAACCTATTCAATATATAGGCTTCAGGTAAAGGTGTGACTGTTTATGGTAACCTTATTTTAAGTGAAGACAAAGTATATATGATTGGAATAAATTATGTTATTTCTATTAAGTAAAAATTAATTGAAAAAATTTTGAAAAGTGTTTTTGTTTATAATTTGGCGTTAATTAACTTGTCTTTTTTGAAACAATCACTATGATTGTGTAATTGATTTGAAAAAATAATTATACATGCCATATTTCAAATATCTTTATTACCAATTAAAATGAAGGACCGAGAATGTTGTTAATAATTACATTTATTCAGCACAAAATATTTGATAATAAATAACAAAAATCTAATTACCATAATCTTTGTATAACATTTGAATGAAAAACTTTAATCAAATTTCATTTATTGATTCCGTTTGGTACAATTTTAAGTAATTAGATATAAACATAAAAAAGTTAATAAATATTTACATATATTGATGAATTTATTTCTATTATAAGGGACTAAACGTTAACTAACTATTTAATGTAAAAATGGAAAGATTAAATTTGGTTAAAATTATTAATTAATAGACAAGAACTGGATCAAACTTGATACGTTGAATGCGTTTTATGTCAAAAAACATATAGCCTAATGTGTGATCATTAAGATGTGTAAAGCAAAGTATATCAATTCCATTAATAACAAATTTAGACAAAAAGCAAGAAGGTTAGTATACATATTTGATTTACTTAACATATGTATATATATATTAATTAATAGTTTTTTAAAAAATTGAATAAGTTAATTACATACGTTAGTGTTACATAATACTATGTCAGTTTATATGTTTTAATAATTATAATTATAAACGAATATTAACGTAAGGTAAACAAAATGACGAAAATTAGATGTCGCAATCATCAAAAAGATAAAACATACAAACTTCAGCATACAATATTATCTAAACATTTTAAATAGTCTTCAACCGAGTCATTACGAAAACATCAAAAACCATAACCAAAAGTGTCGACATACGCAAAAGAAAACAAAGAAAACTAAATAACACCCACGGAGACAAAATGATACGGATTTGGCTTACAGGAATCAGTTGATTTCCAAAAGTATAAGTGAATGTGTGTTTCGGTGGTACTCGAAAACACACACATCTCCATTCTCAATACCATTGAGGTCAATAAACAGTTGCTAATCATGGACACGCGACCTGTATGTCCCCTGATTTAACTCCAAGAAGAGGAAACGATAACAATTGTAAAACATTATTAAAAAAGGATCTCCATGATTTGGAAGAGTTAATTACCTGTTTAGTGTTTGGAAGTTTGAAGAAGAAGAAGACGATCGGTTTTTGGCTGTGTGATATTAATGAAGATATTATATATGTGTTTATTATATTTAGATGTTAATATTATTATTATTATAGTAAGCTTCCAGAATATTTACTTGGAAGTAAATATTTAAAAATCCATTAGAAATTTATATTGTATCCTTATTTTTAGAATAGTATATTTATATTTGAAAAATAATTGTGGGTAGTTAATTTCTTTTGTTAAGAATAAACTTGATTTGTTATCAAACCAAATAATGACTAAATCTGTCGTAATATTAATGTTAATACGTTCTAAAAATATATAAATCAAAAAATAACCGTGTTTTTAGTTATATGTGCTTGTTATATAATTATTAACGGGTTTCCTCATAAACTCTAAAATTGTAATTAATGGACGACTGTTAAATATAGTTGATGATTTATGGTAATAAGTAACTAATTCCTTTAAACTTTTAATAGATACATTATATTTTCAAATTTAAGAAGATTGTTTAAATCTATACATTTATTGATCAATATGGTCAACTGTTAACTAATTATATGTCAACATTAGTAAAAATCTAACATTCTAAATTTATTCATGAATTTATTACTTATTTGAGTGATTGTTACTATATAATTATATGTAACTCTGGAAATAAATAAGTAGTTTATATTTGCTCATGATCTAATTAGTTAAATAAGGAAGATTTTAAGTTTGTTACTATAATTTATTTAACAAAAACACGAAAAGTAAAAGTTAACAAAAATGAATTATTTAATTCAACCAACATAAATAATATAGAAAATAAAATAACTTATTGATATAATTTTTTAACAACCTTAAAAAGATAATAGATAATCCTACTATAAAATAACACTCAACATAAGGAAAACATAAGTTCAAAGATATCCATATAAAATTCAACCAACATAAATAAAACCCAAATCACAATGTCAAATAAACAAACATAAAAACCAAAAACATCCATAGTCAAACCATTAAAAAAGACAAACGATGCATGCAATAAGCTGCATCATTTATTATTAAGTTGCGCCTTCGTCCATTTTAAATATCCACGTCATCAACATTAGCATCAACAACTGGTTGTTCATCAACCTTCGTCTTGGTTGCAGACATACCGGTGTCATCCTGACCATCATAAGTATCATCCAACTTCCGCTTGAGTTTTACGTCAACCTCTGGTAAAGAAATAGCCTTCCCATCAAGAGATGAAAGACGATCCGGAATTACGTCTTCAGAGTTTGAAATAGGAGTGAAGTGGTCGGACGAAGGTGTCAACAACTCCTACGAATCAGTTTATCATTCATGTTTTTAGTATAAACATTTAGATTTATAAAGTTTTGGATTATTAAAAAAAAGGATTAATAATCCAACTATTACATTTTCGGTTGATTTCAGGTTAGAGGATGATCCAACTGTTAAAGACTGATTGTCATTAGGCTGCACATGAAGTTAAATTGAATTATATTTAAAATTAAATAAATACACAGTTTGTTACTGTACATTAAAACATTATTTTTAAAAACGGAAACAGTAATCATACCTGACCATGAGCAAGATGTTTATCAAGATCATTAAGAACGTCCTCGTCATCGGTTAACTTGGTGACACCGTAGACGTCATATGAGTTCCTGATGTTGTAGTCACTAATCTCAACAATGAAAGCAAATTTCTTTTCTAATATAGTGTTGAGTTCTTCAGGAAACGTGTGCATCGGATCAACCTTCAAAATAACAATTAAGAAAATGAACATAATAAAAAATCATTTAATGAAGTTCTAAAATGTAAAAAAAGAAAAGTCAATGATTTGAAAATCAAGTTAAATAGGATAAAAGTTGTTTGCGTTTTATTTTATGTTTATAAGATATTAAAAAATTCCGGTTTTAAAACAATGAAAAAAAAGAACATAATAATATGAAAACTAATAGATTGAACTGAATAGTGTAAATGACACAAAAAAACATATTGTATGGGAGAATGGTACAAATGTCATACCTCAACATCAGTGGTAACAAATTCATCAGCAGGCTTATTGAACAACTGTCTCGCATCCCTATCAAACAACGTAAGAGAAACAACACCGGTCGTATCTTGTACACGAATTGGAATTCGGAATCTGTAAAATAAAGGGGACTTATTTTAAAAATTATTGTAAAACACCAGTTTAATTTAATATTATTAAATGAAAAAGTAATAATATTATATATTTTAAATTTATAAAATAGTACCTCGGTCCAGCGGTTACACCTTGAGAATTACAACTTGAATTCTTACATTCATAAACCTTCACTCCATCAACAAAAGTAGAAGTAACCTTACGACTACAACGTTTACATCCATTATAGTACCATTCCTTGTTACCCAATATATACTTAACGGTACCAATTATGATGACGTTTTTAGTCTATAATAATAACATGGTGAACTTATTAGTAAAATTTAACTCAACATGAGTATTTACAAACACAAATGGTTACATACCTCCAAAATGGTACAAAGATCACTGATTGAATAGAACGGATACTTCTTCAAAAATTCATCCTTAACAGTTAGCAGCTTAGACGAACCAACCGGTTTAGGTACTTCGACATTGACTTTCGAGGATATTTCAAGCAACCTATTATTTCAAAAAAAATAAGTCATAAGGTGTTTAAAATAAACAATAATGTATACGTGTAATAAAATAAAATTATAATTAAATAGTTATAATACATTACCGTTTCTTATAATCAATCACTTCATACAAGTAATCATTGATCATCAACCTTGACACTTGGTTACCATAAGAGTTTTGAACATAAACATTTTCTGCCAAAATCATATAAACTTATGTAAAGTTAGAATTATTAACTATAAAGAATTTTAAGGATTAGAAATAAAATACTCAATGTATAATGATACCTCCATAGTACTTGACTCGTGCGAATTGGAGGACGATAATGAGATACTCCTCATTCGGGTTGTCAGAAACATATTTGATAAGTTGTTTAAGATAGTCATCCCATAAGGTGAGATAAATCGTTTTGCCACTGGTTCATCGAAAAGTAGAAGTTAACAAAAATGAATTATTTAATTATACATGATAATATATAAATTATTTACAAAACCTCAAATCAGCAAATTCCATGGTTCTTCGATTCTGGTGTTGTGCCTCTCGGAAGAATGAGTTTTTATTGTCGAAAAACTTACTGACGTGAACGATTACATCTGAGAAATAATTTATAATGAGGAATGAAACAGATATTAAACGATCGTATTTAACTGTCGTAATATAATGTATTGAATTTAAAACGAAATTTAATTAAAAGATGCAAAAAAGGATACCTATCGTTCCATTCTGAGTTACGTTCTTGGCTTTGATATCATCAAAGGTAGCAAACGACAATCCATAAATGTGACCTTTAAACTCATCACAAATCGAAAGTCGAGTTTCTGACGTGAAACAGAGCTTATGTGGGCTATCAACTACACGGTATGTTGACAGATTTGCACCAAGGGAAGCTTTTCGCACAATCAATGAGCGATTCTCAGCAAGCCAAACATCATGTTTCGGTATGCAAGGTTTCCTTACATACGCCTGCATTCGATGACCCTGTTACAGTATTAATAAGACAAACATTATTGTATGCATATAATAAGAAAGAAATGAAAAAAATATAAACAATTATTGTATGCATATTTCTCATACCGTCTCATCTTGTAAGATCATTTCGATGGACCAGTCCTCTCCTGGTTTATTGTTGTCCTTCAAACGCCACAGTCTAAGTATACGAACCTTCAGTAAGCAATCGTTGTTCGAAACATCCAAAGAGTTGAACATGGTAAAGTTTTTTTGCTTCCATCTTGCTGTGTAACAAAAACAAAATCAATGCAAAGATAAAAGAATCGGTAAATAAAATTTACATGAGTGAAAATAAATATTTATATGTATATTCAAAAATGAAAACCTTGAAAATGAAACAAATATGAAACGAAGACAAAGAAAGTGAGAACTGTGTGAATGTCTTCGTTATGGTTACAGTATATATAGACACGGAGTATTTGTTACAAACTTGGAATTATTAACAAAAATAGGAAAGCTCTAAATACGGTTAATTGAAGGAGAATACAATCAGGGATTTATAAAAAATAATCCTAACAACTTGCCAAAATTTGATATTATTTGTAGAATGTACAACTTGCCAAAATTTTTAATAATTTGTAGAATGTAAATCTAAATAACATTTAGTAAACTTTTTGAATATATTGATAATAAAAATTCTAATACAAATATTCTAATAAAAATAAAAATCATAACAACTTGCCAAAATTTGTCATAAGTTGACTAACAATTGAAATTTCGAATTTCAAAAGTTGATATAATTACTTACATTAACAAATCAGGGATTTATATAAAATAATAAATTCTAATACAAATATTCTAATACAAATAAAAATCATAACAACTTGCCAAAATTTGTCATAAGTTGACTAACAATTGAAATTTCGAATTTCAAAAGTTGATATAATTACTTACATTAACAAATCAGGGATTTATATAAAATAATAAATTCTAATACAAATATTCTAATACAAATAAAAATCATAACAACTTGCCAAAATTTGTCATAAGTTGACTAACAATTAGAAATTTCGAATTTAGTAAAACTCATTTAATATACTATGAATTAATATTTTCTTTGTAACAACTTTCCAAAATATTTAGAAAGTAAATACGGATTTAATTAAAAGGAATAAATAAACAGTAATAACTCATAGGTGATTACGAGTTCACAATTTGAAAATTAAGTTGACTAATAATTCAAATTTCGAATTTAAAAAATTGTTAGCTCTTATTAATGATAGTAATCAATAAAAATCAAAACTTAATATTACAAAAAATATAACATGTTATTCAGATCTTCACAATGAAATTACTTACCGGAAAATAAAATCCAATTGACGGGACGACAACAATGTCTTTCAGATCTGATTAACAATAACCATGACGCGACGGCAAAGTATCCGAACATCTGATCAAAAATAACCATGGATCTACTGAATAGCCGTGATAAGATCAATGATTATTTCGTTATTATAGCGTCTTAATAGCCATGATTTTGAAGAAAACGAACTAAAAAATTCGTCGGAGGGACGGATAAATTGATTTCGTCGGAGGGACGGTTAAACTGAAGGATATTATCATAATACGATTGAACTGTAGATACTGGTTAAACTGATGGAAGATACTGGTTAAACTGATGGAAGATAATGGTAGAATGAAGAGAAAAGGGATCCAAGGAAAAAAAATTAATCGTAATATTGTAATTCATTTAAAGTATTTAATTAAATTAAATGCATTTAATGTATAAGGAAAATAATATGTTTTTGATTTATTTTAATGATAAGAAAATTAGAGAAGTGAGGGATATTTTTGGAAGGAGAGGCTAACGTCCAATAGGAAGGGGTCATGTGACACCAAACTCTATTGTTTTAATATATAGTAAGATTTAAAGGGCGGTTCCCTATGATTTTTGTTAGTATCGTCTGTTTTTAACATGACATTACTCGTTCATATACACGATCTTTGTTTCCTACGCGTAGTAAATATCGTGAAACAAATTATAACAAAATAAACAAAATATAAAGTGTACGTCCATAAACTTCAAATTAGGTTTCTACTAACAATACATAATACCTCTATAAATGAAAAGAGAGGATAGAGGTTTGTTTCATCTTTTTGTCACGTCTGAATCAATCCAAATTTTGTCGTAAATATTTTTCATTTACAACTTTAAAAATTAAAAGTATCAAACGTACTCTTGTACAAAAAATATAACCAAATGAATTTTAACATTACATTAAATAAATAAACTCATCCATCGATAATTTTATTGTCATAATCTTACAAAACATATGGTTTACACACTATATAATTGAAGGACATATAATTTATTATTCCACCTTTGGAATAATTATTTTCAAATCACTCAAAGTCTTAGCAACCAACTACTGTCTAACAAAATCCTATCTTATCTAAATCCAAAAAACTTATTAAAATTCTCAATAGCTATATGTCACTTGCAATATGAAATTAAACAAAAAAAATACTAAAAGAAAAATTATAATAATTAGGAAGTGTGGCTATTGGTGGACATAGCCACAGGAGAGTGCCATGAGTAGGATTGCAGCTTCCTTCTCATCTTGTGGAAACACACAATGAAATGCCAAGTTTTTGCTTAAGCTCACTAAGAATTCTTCAACACAATTCTTTCTTGGCAATGGATTATTAATTGTGTTTCTTTGCTTCAAGCATTGTTTTTTCTTGAACTTTGTCAAATTCCCATTGTTCGGTTTCTTATAATCTTTATGCAACATTTTTGTAGCTTTTAATGATGTTGATTTATCAATGAAACAATTTTCACCGCTTTCCGCTGCTGCTGCCGCCGCCATTGCCATCGCCTTCCGGGCTTTTCGCTGGCGGATTCCACATGCATTGCATAGTGACTGTAAAAGTATATCATGAAAAATTAGGTTATGATTTAATTAGCAGTAAAGGTGACAATGATCTCTCTGATCATTCGTCATTATCATTTTCTATTGATACTCATTTGTTTAGTAGTGAAATATACATACCTTAGGACCTTGAGGTCCGCTTCTCCATAGAGGAGTCTTGGTTGTATTACAATCAGAACAAACCCTAAGTGGGATGTTGTTTGAAGTGTTTGAGTAGACGGTTTCATCTATTGGAGATGATGTTGGTTCTTTATGATCACGATGATCTTCAAGCTTTAGCTCTTTCGCGGGTGATCGTAAAGTATTACTTTTTGATGGATCAGTTTTCTTCATCTTAAGCATTACTCTCATCTTGGAAGACATCCACTTCAATTGGTTTTCATCATTCATATGATCATTAGTTTCCCTCTTCCATAAAGAAAATTTAAGTCCATCGTTCACGCTTAGGCTTCTCTCGTCTTGGTTCTCACACGATCAACATCATATGCCCGTGATCCGAATCTATCATCCTACATAGAGCAAAAAAACAAATGATCGATCAAAAGATAAATACAAACAAACATTGAACTAAAAAAATTCGATCTTTATCTAGTTACCGCATAAAAAGCCAAGAAAAACTTTCTTGATTTGAAGAAAGAAATGATCAAAATAGATTGAATAAAAAGATTCTTGATTTGGGAATTATACAAAAAGCCAAAGAAAACCCTTTTTTTTTATTTCATAAAATAATATACAACCCATTTCTATTACCTCATTTTGTGATGGAAGTGATTGATCTTTATTAAAAACCTCATCTTGATCATGGGTAGTAATAGGGTTCAAGAAAAGATGGCAAGTGAGAGAGTTCGAAGACGACGAATCTTGCGAATTAGGGTTCAAAAACTGGTGATCACCAGTGTTAAAGAATTGGTGTTCATGATATCGATCATTAGACGATGAATCTAAGTAAATCGAAGTCATGATCTATGTTGATTGAAATGCTCAAAAGAAAAATGAGTTCAAGAAAAATGGACACATAGATATAAGTTATATATATGTATATAGATGTGTGTGTGTTTTTTAGGTGTTTTATAGTGTGTGTTTCATATCAACCAATGATGAAGTTTAAAGGCAAAAAAGATGCCACACAACCCTAATATATATTGACAAACCCTATCTGCAAAATGCTAATTCTGTGCCAGATGAAACATCAAGACAAAACATTATATATTGACAAGATAAAGTTGGAGCCACACACACAGGTATCAATGTGATAAAACGTCACATGATACACCATTTCATGAGTTTTCTGCAAGGGACATTTATTTACCTTTTTTTATGTTTTTTTCTGTACTGTCTGAGCTTTATCTTCTAACGGCTGTATATATACTTTTAATAATAAATAACCCAATTGTATTTTTGTATGTTAGAAAGTGATCTATGTGTAAATTAAAAAACGCTACCTATAGCTTTGCTATCAACGAAAAATCACTGTAATCAAGTGGGTGAAGTGACTACGGTGTTGGTATATAAGGTGAGTCCGCCCATGATATATAGACATTGGTGTAGCATTAATAGTGTTGGAATAATCCCGATCTCGTTAAATATCCCGTTAGTTTATTATAATTTAGTTAAACTTTGTTAAATAGTTCAGTTAACAAAGTTAGGGTGTAAATTGTAATCAGTAAATAGTTTGTGTAAACATTGTAACTAGTTAGAAAAATAAACGAAGCGTTGCGTTCATTCAGGGAACCATCGCGACGGTAGAATTGTAACCGCCGGTGGGTATAAATACCACCACCAACCACCATTGTAATCATTCATTCAAGACAAAATCAATGATACATATAACTGTTCATATTCAATCGTGTTCGTTTATTTCGTTTAATTTCTGTCATATTGCGTTAATCGATTCTGAAGGCCGACAAATAGGAGTAGATTACGTTGTTGTTTAAAAGAATTAATAATTAATACTGATCTTAAACTCGAAAATCAATGTGTGCGTATATGAATTATAGTAACGGGTTAAGCCCATTTATGCTCAAGCTAGGTTTGTTTAACTTACTAGAGCTTGAGCCCGTAATTGGCTTAAGTCGAGTTTGACTTTTAAAGCTCAAACTCGGCTCGTTTATTGTTTATAAGTTATCTTATTAACTAATTTATGTACATTAATAAATATATTGATACACAATCATAGTGTTGCATGATCGGCTCATTTACAAACCGAGTCAAAATTGAGTGAGCAATGCTCGCCTCATTTACGAACCGAGCCAAACTCAGATGAGCATTTCCCAACCGGTTTTTGATCGAGCAACAAGCAAGTTTCCAGGCATTAGTTATATTTTTACTTTAAAATTTTATTAGAAAGGGTTTGAAGTTGGATATGACGAACCTGAAACAAAGAAGTAGCTTTTAGACAAAATTCAAATAGCTTGCAAATTTTCTATAAAAAAACAAGTTTGAATTCTAATATAATGTACTTGAAAACAAACTCCTAGTTACCTTAAAACTTGAAGCGAGGGAGAAAACAAATTAAATATAATTCTAGCCAACCGAACCGAATTAATCAAGCGTACCTTTGCTCGTGCTTGACTAGTTTACAAACCGAACGAAGCCGATTTGGTCATTTACAAACCGAGCAGAAATCGTACGAGCATTTTCTAAGCATTTTTGGAGCTAGCGTTGAGCAGCTTGGACATCCAGTTGATACACGTTTTTGAATGAGGTCATCTTCTATATATATCCACGGTAACTTATCGTTTAATAAACAAAGTTTATTATTATCAATTGAGCCTCGTTACTCTGTCCAAATACTCTCTCAACACACACAATACACATAGTTAACGTATTCTAATCGTATCTCATATCAATAGACTAGATCCGTGATAGCAATCGATCACACATGGTTTCTCACATCCCTACCTTACACTCCTTTGGGAGGATGTTTCAGGGCTGGTTTACTTGTAACGGGTGCATTTGATCTATTGTACATTTTAGTTTTAGTTGTTGGTTTCTTGTTGTAATTTGTTTGGTTTTGTAATTTTGTTGCTAACTTCTTGCTAGTTTCTTTTGTTTTAATACAATTTCGTTAATTGGCTGGTGAAAGAAAAAACAAAAACGTGTATATATATATATATAGAAAAGTATAGATGAGAATCAATTGAAATGTAAGAACAAGGAGAATCATGTGTATTGTTAATTTATATGTGATTATATTGATTCATAAATTTTGATCTCGGATCACATTTTGTAAGACAAACGCCATATCATTAGACCACTATATTATAGATAATTGATTTTAATCTAGTAATAAAAATACATCTTACGCTCGTTTTGGAACTGTTATATATCTTGATCACGATTTCTTTTTAAAGCCACGCGTAACATTGCATTATATACATATATTCGAATTCAAATAATCAAGGTTACAACCTTGATACGATCAATATTTCATCAACAATCATATTGTATATTTAGTAACTTTCATGAAAAAAAAATAGAATCTATAAATGGTTTGTACGGTAATGATGAGTGATACAGAAACAAGCAGTACAAGTGATAAGATGATATCTAAATATTGTGGCTTCTTGTTTTAGGTGCCCATGTGTGTTTAAAGGACCACCTGATCACCTTCAATTCATTATCATGATAATTAATTTTTTTTATTGAATATACTATACTGGTGTGTGTTATCTTTCAATGATTATGCGTCTATTTTTGTAACCAATTAACAATAATTAGTTTATCTATATACTAATCTACAAATGAATAAACACAATTTTTTTTTAAAAAAAATACTAAAATATTAATACAATGAGAAGGATTTAAATTTGGGTTTTTCAATCTCCATATTTCCATAATAATTTAGACAGATAATTAGTCTAGCATATACTTCTTAATTTGTCCATATTTCATGTATTGTTTTTTGTAATCTTAGTATGTACAATATAACTAGCATACTTAAACATGCGCATTGTAGCGGGGCATGATGGGGCAATTCAACTGGTGTACATTCGTTTAGTTTCGTTCGTTATGGTACTCGCTATGAAAACTGCAAGAGAAACTCAAATTATATGCCAAAAAGAATATCGAAGCATGAAATTATTTAGTTGGTTCTATGAAACTAACATAAAATTTTTACTAACATAAAAATATAAGTTTAGTTACATATAGAGTATAATAAGAGTTATGAATTTAAAAGCATCTGAATTCTGTTTCAGTGAATATGAACAAACAAACAGTCAACAGAAAATACACAATTATGAACTTAAAACACCATGAACAAAATTAACCACACAGTCACACAAGAAACACATAACTATGAATAAAAACAACGTAATTTATATGAACTAAGACACAATTATAAACTAAAATACTATATGCATGTGGTACTAACTACTAAGACATCATGAACAACATTCATAAACAAAATAGTCAACAGAAAATACGCAATTATGAACTAAAACACTATATCCATATGAACTAAAATATAGGACTTTTATAAACAACATAATCACTATCTTCCTTATTCTGTCGCGTGTTGTTTGATATTGATGCTTCATCAATTGGTTCGTCGTCGTTGTCTTCCTTTTGATCACCAAGTTTTCCATGAATTCTAGGCCGGAAAAAGTTTCGTTATGTTTTGCAACCAACTGATTTTTGCCATCCTTTCGATCACCAAGTTTTGCCACCAGTTGATTCATTGTCATCGTCTTCCTTGCCTCTGGCCGTAAAATGCAATTTACTTTGGCTAGATCCTATAAGGAGATTTTCCTTTGCAATTAAGATGGATGGACATTTGAAATTATAGAAGACCCCCTTTAAGATCAAAAAATTCCATCGAATTGGTCCTAAAGCACAATTTTTACTCGTTGGTGTCAATAAGGCGGTCTATGGACTTTTGTTGCTCTTATTATGGATATCGCTTGCATCATCTGTATTACCGTGGCTACTAGGACAGAATCTCTGTCCGCACGAATTTTTTGAGAAATGAAGTCATAGGCACGTAGATTCAAGGCCAGACCGACTACTCCAAGAGCACTGATCAACCATAAATTAGTTACCGGTACAAATAACATAAAGAAATGCAAAATTTCTTAGTAATAGCTAATGTCTGCTCGCGTGTTCCTGTTCAGTCCCGCTAGAAGTGATCCAATCTTGTTTGGGAATTGGCTGTGGGAACCCCCTTCGTTACGGTTGATATTTTCGCAAAGTGAATCCAGCTTAAACTTTGAAGTAGATCTAAGAAGCATATGATACATGTATTCAAAATGTAATTTATTCTATTGTCTTCCTTAAAACAAGGGAAATATTATCTACTTGATAATTAGCAAAACTAAAACTGAAAACCAAAGATCATCTTACCATTTTTGTGTTATATTATAAACATGACATATGCCAATGCTCATGTCATGGGTTAGGTTGTGAAGGGAAGAAGGTTGTTAATCAAGGCAAATGCATACCTTCCAAAAATATATCTAGCTAACTAGTTTGCAAGTAAAAGCTATCCTTAATTACATGATGAGCTTAAACAAGTAACTTAGCTTTCATATGCTATACTATTTAATACTAATTCACTTTGAAATGTTTTAAACATATAGACGTTAATTATCTCACACGTTCGAACTGATAATGATCGTTGCTCAAACAGAAGTTAATTATCTCATACTTTTGAACTGAAAATTAATAAATGATCCTGTTAATTGGTAATAAAAAAAACCATGTATTATATTTCGGTAATCATAAGTTATAGTTGTGAATTAAGATGATATCATGATAACCACAATAACATAACCAAATTATATTTTTGTACTAAAACAAATATAATAACTTTTATTTACATATATAATAAATAAACTTTAAAGTCATATTTTATTTACTAATATTATAAGTCATAAAAAACATTGATACAACTATAAATACAAGACCTTAAGTTTGTAGATCTACTAAACTATCACCCTTTATCCAATTAACAAATTTTATAACTCACCTGTGCATAATAATTCACATATAAGCAATGTTGAATAAATCGGTGGGCGCTAGTTAGGCTATGAGGTAGGGACTAGAGATTAACAGTGATTAATCTATCAAACTGGAATTCATATGTTATTTTTCAAATCAACATATAACATACCAAAAATTTTGACCTATTTTAGTTAAATAATAATCGGTTAATCAGCGACTAGTCGATGGGGCACCGCTTACTATTTAATTGGAGGAAAGATTTACAGCCATGCATGCACTAAATAAAAAGTAAACATCATATATTTTTGATAATTGATTTGAAAGTACATATGTTTTTGCTAAAAAATGATTGGTATGAAATGAATTTAATTAATAAATTAATAAAAACTGGCGATAAAGAGGATGGCTACGTATGATACCTAGGAATCACTCCCTCCACGTCGTAGACAAAGACAAGGATTGAGACATAATTCTTTAGTCGTAAGATACACAAATATATTGTAGGATTTGCTTTTCGTATTTTTCTACCAACATTTTGTTATAAAGTGATGTGTATTTTATTATTAAAGATAATTTGATAGTGACTACAAACTATATATATGTATATACACATATACATTATACATACATAAATATATAGACATATAAACATATAAGCATCTTGTGTGCATGGACAGACCCAATTAAGAAGTCGTGTGTCACCTATCACCCCTGGAAATAATTTTATTCTATATAAATAGACTCAACCCGAGCTACACCTAAGAATTTTTGGCACCGACACCGTTAAAGTTAATATTTTTTTTTAAAAAATCTGCCACAGTGGCAACGGTGTCCCTCCCAAATTATTATAACATTTGTCATCCCGATTACACGAGTTCGAATCCCTTAATTACATTGGTGCTGCTCATATTTAAAAGCACACACATAAGTAAGGAATCGAACCCGGGTCCCCTCAGAAAGAAACCTTCTGACCATTCACCACCAAAGTGGTGATGCCGTAAAAAAATTTATGACCACTAACCCAAAGTTTTTTTTATTACTAAACATTAACAAATATGAACAAATAAGTTAATTATAATATATATATATATATATATATATAAATCTATTATGAACACATTAGTACATTGGACTATTGGAGTACCATTACCATGTTAGAGAAAGAATTTGGAAGATGAAATCGGTCATTTAAGAATCAATAACGAGTGGTTTGAATAAAAAAATTTCTCTTATAACGTGCTAACGTTGGACATACACTTTGGAATTCTAGTTACAAAACACTTATTTGGTTAATTTGTATATATTTTTTATTGAAGTGGTTGAATCATGAATGTATCGAAGAACAAGCAACACGATTGTAGCAATAAAAAACAAGCATATGTACATATTTCCCTCGATGATGCATCTTTAACTTACGGTTGACATATTTTTATTTTGTATTTGATAATGATATGATTTTTTCCTTTATTATGTGATCCGACTCTACACGCACAAGAGCGACTTGTTGTATGATGTGGGGATATACATAAAGCTGCGAATGAAGGTTGATCATGTGCTGGGAAAATTTGTATAGGGCCAGCTCCATCTTGGTACAAAATGCCATTCTTGCTCATCATTTTCAAGAGGCCCCCATTCACATGTATAAATATTGTATAACATTCTTTTATATTAGTTGTATTTTTATCTCATTGAAAGATATTCAAATGAGACCAAGCATAGATATTTTCAAACTATATATATATATATATAAAGCATATATCTTGATCGTTCTATGTTCATTACAAACATACACATATATCTTGATCATTCCTTTATGTTCATTGCAAACAAAAACATATATCTTGAATTCTTGATCATTCATTTACACTTATGAACGTACGTTCATTTTGTGTTTATTAAGTTATATATATGTACATCAATTTATATACATTTAAATATTCATTTAAGTTCATATATTAGATTTTATAGTAATTAGTAATGCCTTATTGAATCAACAATTGGTATTTACACTTTAGTTTGGATAATGTTTACATTTGTGGATATTCTTGCCTACTTCTAGTTGGTGTTCGTTTGTATTCACTAGTGTTCATTTAGAATGTTAACGAATGAGCATGAACACGTTCATTTTTTACCAAGCGAATACGGCCAACAAAATTATATGTTCATTCAAGTATGTGTGGTCGCTCATTCATTTAGATAAAGTTAAATGAGCAGACGTCAACAAGCCATGTTTATTTTTTTTTCAATTTGTTTACATTCCTAATACGTGCAATATGATTCTTTAAAAACGAGGTGTTAGCTAACACGCCAGTGTCTAGGTTAAAATAAACGCATACATGATTACATTGTATTTAATTACCATGTCCTTTAGCTTATTCCAAACCATATGATCAAATCACATTACGGCTATTTGAATATAGATTAAAATGGTTGTTTTGTTCATTCCGCGGCTAAGATATGTAAACCCTACAACCAAACATTCGTTCCAGAACACTTTTTACAACTATCAGATTATTAAAAATTTGTTACTAGTTGATTTCTACAAGTATTTGCACATTTTGAGAAAATACTAGTGGATCAAGATTTTGGTTATCATTAAACAATGCATGACACTATCACTAGTCAGTCTGTCAAGTTATGGATTTGGTTGCCTCTATAGTTAGTGGATACCATGGATCAAAAGATTTAAGACTAGAGAACTAATTGTTAGGGTAAAATAGCTTTTAATAAATCATTGCAAGGGTATGAACTTCACATATGGTTCAAAAGAAGGCATGCCTATGAAGGGCCGTTTGAGATGGGGAGACATGGAAGTTAACCGACTTAGGCATCGATCATTCCAGAGGCCTGAAATTTTTTTTTATTTAAATTATATTTATAAAAGAAAACTGTAGTTGACACGAATCCAAAGTTTTATATAAACAATACTCAATAAGTCAGACCCAAAATTCAAATCATGTAAAATACTCGATTATGAGTTATCGAATTTATAATTTACTTAAGGCCCAAGTTTTATACTAGCCTTTGGCCTAAAAAATTTAACGATTCTCGAAGACAACCCTGTGCCAATGTAAATTCATTAGTATGGGTAATTTTGTAATAGATAATTGTAATGGGTGACGCCATTTACCATGTTACGAGCCAGTTCGTCGAGTTATGGATCTGGTTGTCGCTACGGTTAGTGGATGCCAGGGATCAAAGACAATACCCTCAACTCCTCAAGCATCTTTTTCATATTCAGAGGAAGACTTCCAACATACAAATATGCACCTCAATGACATTGACATTTAAAGGAAAACACTAGGATTTGATTCAAAGTAAAATGGGAGGGAAAATGAAAGCAGAAATGCGAGATTATGGCCATTCTGACTTTGGTGTGGGTGGTAAGGTGATTAAGGAGTGAAATTGAAGGCCATGGGTTCAAACTCTATAGAGTGCAAAAGTTTAAACGCTCAAAAAGAAAAATGTAAGATTCTACAAGTTTGTACATTGAGAAAATACGAACGGGGATCAAAGATTTAGGCGATTATTAAAGAATGGGTGACACTGTCACGTACAAGTATGTCCGAGTTATGGGTTTGGTTGTCGTTACGATTAGTCGAAACTATAGATAAGAGGCGGTATCCTTAAGCATCTTTGTCAAATTTAGAGGAAAACTTCCAACATTCATGTTTTCACCTCAATGGTTTTGTTATTTTTAATTGTTAGTTGATAGATGATACCATGGACAATAAAGAAATTTAGCTAATCAAACTAATTTTTAGAACTAAACAACTTTAGTAAATAATTGCAAGGGTATGAACTTCACTTACGAATCAAAAGAAGACATGTACATGTTAATTCGCTATTATGAGTACTTCTTCATAATCATCTCTAACGCGTCTTGTTGCACGTTCTCTCCAGGAGGTGATTTGAACAAATCCTAATGTTTTCTCTACTTTATACTCGTTTCATGATTAACTTTCAATAATATACCCTTATAGAAAACAGTCGTTTAACACCTGTTAATTGATGACGATAACCCTATTTATCCTAATGACTGTTATAGGTGTTTTCAAACGACCATTTGAAAGAGATGTGTGATTAGCTTCAGTGTTGCATGAGAGTAGCTTAAAGTAATCTAATCCCACATCTCTTTCAAACTTTTACTAAAAAAAAATATACTTTAATAAGATCCCAAATCTTGGTCAAAGATGTTATTAAAAATGAGGGAAGTGAGTAAATGAGATGCTGAAGATTAGGGCCGGTTATTATTCTATTAGCTTAATTTTAGGGTCGGTTATTATTTTGTTGATGCTTATTTATATTATTTGTTCTAGGTTTAAGGGGGTCAATGTTTATGTTTATGAATTTACTTGGTTAAAATCCTTGTAATGGAGATCTAATCCTCCTCGAATTGGATTAATTGGAGAATAGCCTATCTCGAATCGGGCCAACTATCCTTTAAGTTTCTTGTTTAAGTTTTGGGTTTCTATCATAGTTTCTATAATTCTTTAGGGCTTAAGGGCTCCCCCCCCCCACCCCCGGACTAGTATAGGACACTTGAATCCTCAGGTAGGCGCGAATGTAGCTAGTAACCAGGTGTAACATCTGCTACCCCTCCTTTTTTGTCGGTAGTGTAAATTTTATATATTTTTTGATGGTTTTATATTTCGCTACCCTTGAAAATAAATAATGTCACCCCTTTTTGTTTAAATTTTAACCAAATTTAAAGTTAAAACCAACTAAAGGCTAAAGTCCAACCAAATTAAAGCTCAAACCCAATAAAACCATTGTTCGTTGTTTCTTTATGAGTGGACGCTTGGTTTAGGCCGTCATCAGCATTCAACAAAACAAAGTTTCGTTCAGCCATTGTCCTCCCCACGATGCCATGACCCCATGCTGCCCTCCTCTGATCACCGGACCTCCGCACTGCAGTCCATGTTCTAAATTAGAGTATTTAAAATCATATTATTGTTTCATGATACAATTTCGTACGATTATAAGGACAGGTTTCAAAGTTGAACGAATTATTGTATAAACAAAATAATGTTAAAGTTGGCATCTTAAAGAGTCAATGTTGTCCCAAATCTGTGTCCTCATGTTGCAGTTATTTTGTTGGTCAACTCATTTTCCGATATTGTTCTTTTGACATGGTGGAAGTAATACTTGAAATATTTGAACTTATGCATCTAAACAACTATCTTATTATCTTCTAAAAGTAAATTTATGGAATGGGGCGGATGTTAGTTATGGCCTGGGGTGCCCCTCCATTTTTATCCTAATAGTGTAAGTTTACGTGTTTTCGTCCGAAAATTTTTATACGTTGTTTAAATTTACACGTTTTCGTCTGAAATTTTGAGGCCTCTGCATTTTTGTTCAAACTTCGCCAGCCAAATTCTATATGTAAGCACAATGTCAGAATTAGAGTATTTCAACCATAGAAGCTTTTTTTTTCTTTTTTATTAATATAAGTCTACTACTCTATCAACAACAATTTACAATTCAAAATTTTTTTTAATGATAACTCTTAATATCCCAATTAGTATTTATATTAAAAATATTGTTTGATCTTTGATCTTTTCACCTAACTAGTTAATTTTTGTGCAACTATCAAATAACCACAATAATATTATGGTCTTAAGAAACACTTTTCATTGAAAATATAAAATACTATAAAGAAATGGGTAACAATTATTGATAGTGGTAGGGTTGAGATGTTCTTAAAACTTGTGAGGTGCAATTATTTGTAAGTTGTGGGGGCAAATGGTCCAAGTAGAAAACAAAAGGTTATGCCAGCAAATTTTGGAAGCTATAGTTGCATAGAGACAAGTTGAATCACATAGCAGGGCAGGACCATTGTTTTCTTGATTACTTACTCTTTTAGGCCAAATGTATTCCATACTTCATTTTAGGTCCTTGTTCATTTTGTTTTTTTTTTAATATGTAAGATAGTTGTTAGATACATATATCATCTATATAGGAAATAGTAACATGAATAGTCTTCTAATGCCTTTTAAATACAAAAATAGTTTTACATAAGTCGACTCGTATCATTCTTTCGATCAAAAGCCTTAAAACATCGGTTTGAAACTCGGGAAAAAACTTAACGGCGCTAAGTGTTTTTAACGGAGGTCCAGCGAGACAAAAATAGTTGAAATGTTGGACCGTTTGTAGTGATTTTTAAAGGAGAGATGATTATTGGCCAATACACAAAAGGTGAGATTATTTATTTCCAATTTGCCTTTTCTTTTTAACTCCGAGGGTGATCAGGTGTTCGAGTCTTAGTGTGTATCATACTTAGTAAGTAGGGGTGCAAACAACCAGAGTCACTCGTAAGGTGCTAAAAATCGGGTTTCTAAAATTAGATTTGAATTGAGCATGATGAACATGCTCGTGAGCATAAACTTCACATCTTGAGTTTGACTAGGCTTGCAAGTTAAAATGAGACTAAACGAACCTATTATTTATATAACTTGTATTTAATATTATATATATTTATTAAAATAGAATTATACTAATTACTAATTAACATATATTTTTGAACTCGAAAAGCTATCCACGAGTCTGCTCAAGCTTTAATAATAAAACTCTAAAAGAGCCTAGATGCATTAAACCGGATTTTGGGCCAAACAGTGGATATGTTCTAAAACCAGATTAAGCCAAAAACGAATTGCATTAGAAACCGGTTTATAAGGGGTAAAAACTGTCAACCTGATATCTGTTTAGCTTCAACCGATATGTGTTCTCAAACTATATTTAAAATGACGGATCTGATCGGATGGGCGTTGGTTTCACCCAAACAGGTTTTACAATCAGTCTCATATCTAGTCGGATACCAGTTTCGAATCGCAAACCGGTTTGAGTATGCACCTCTACCATATATAGGTAAAATTCACCCAATGCCTAATATTTTGGATCATTATTAGCCCAAAGTTGTTTTGGATTTACGTTTCCATCTTGTAAACACCAATCAATCCAACTTGAATTAAATGGGTGAATGAAGATAACATTCATATTTGGTTTAATGGGCTCACATCCTCACAAGTCACACCTATATGAGTCTATTCTATTGGGTTAACCTCAATTCATATTGGATTAAATGAGCCCACACAACTATTTGGGCTGACCTCTAAACATGGGCCGTCAATGTGTGTAGCCGTGTAGGGGTGAAAAAAAAAACCGAACCGATAAAAATACCCGGAATCGGTTTTTTATACCCGGTTATTAATTCTCGAACCCGACCCTATCCTTAGGGTATGGATAGAGTATCCATTTCAGTATCAAAACTCATACCCGGAACCGGACCCAATTGGTACCCCGTAATACCCGAAATCTCGGACCGGTTCCATAGGGTATGGTTTTTAGAGACAATACCCTGACCCGAACCCGACCCGGGTATTGCCAATACCCAATTTTTCAATACCCGGTTATACCCGTACCCGGTTCCATACCCGAACCCGAGTATTTGAAAAACCCGATTTGTGCACCTCCATGTGTGTGTGTTTTTTAACGGCTAAGTTTTTTAAATCAGAGATTATAAACACGAAAGAACAAGGCTTTGGGACGATTTTCTGTGTGTATTAGTGAAACTCCGAAAGAAAGTACAATACTTGAAAGAGAATGCATAAAATTTAGCATACTTATAATTGAAACAAAACAAAACAAACCAAAATAAAACACACGCTGAATTGATGACTCTTTTCCAGCAACAACTCCATAACGTCCGCTTCCCACAAACTCGGTCAATCCTCAACCAAGTCCACATTAGCCAACATAAATGTTATATTCTGCAGGGATTGAACTCTTGACCTCGTATTTCACACGCCAGCAAGGTGGGAATTGCTACATGTCGTTGATTATTGATTGATATATAACATATGAAGAAAAAATAAACAGAAAGCAATAACCGTTACAAGAGGAGCTCGCCTTTGATCATTTGGTGATTTTAATTAGGTTTCCTACCGTATCTTCATCCATTTTCTCCGCCTTCACATTGCTAAAGGTGCACCATTGATAATACATTTCTTCATTGCATTGCACATATAAGTTAGATAGCTTCACTATAGATGATGGCAACTCACCCGCTATGGTACAACCCTTCATGCGAATTTCCCGTAGACCACCTAGCTCCCCCATCTCTTCCGGAAACTCGTCAAATAAACAATCCGAAATATTCAAGATGCTAAGCTCTTGAAGTCTTGTGATTGATTGAGGAAGCTTTTTGAGATTTGTACATGCTTGAAGACTTAAGTTTTCCAATTTGATTAACTTACCAAATTCTTCAGAAATTTCAATCAACTCGTTGCAGTTGGTGATGCTCAAAGTCTTAAGGTGGACACTGTCACACAACAACCCCGGGAATCGTTTTAAATCTTGACAGTAGTCAATCTCAAGTTCAACTAGGCTTGGCCAGACTTTGAAGTTGCCGCTAGTACTGCGGTCTGTTTCGAAAGCATTGACTATTTTGCACATTATGAATGATACTTTTTGCAAGTTTTCTAAGGCTAAAATGGATGCATTCAGTGAAGAGATCGTAACAAATTCAAGTCTAATCCTTAATAGATTAGATAAACAACCAAGAAGATGCGAGTTCTTAATGTTTGATGAGTATAAACCGTAGTTTGTGACATTTAAAACCTCTAACTTTTGCATTTCCTTCATGAAGTGAGGTAAGGTGTAGGTTTTTGACTTTAAGTTCAACACCATAACTTTAACTTCAGGGAATTTCATGTCACACCATCTTGATGAGAACAACTCTCCTGAAAATATACATTATATAAGAAGCATCAACACGTCAAAATGTATGAAACAAATAAGGGGTAGTTTGGTAGCCTCTTAACAGTTATTAAGAGACTACCTCTTAATAGTTAAGAGGTAGCCTTAAGTCTGCATTCAGACTTAAGGCTACCTCTTAACTATTAACAGGTTATGAATCATTAAGAGGTAGTCTCTTAATGACTGTTAAGAGGTTACAGGACTAAAGCAAGACCTGTGGAAATAGACAATATGCTGGCTTGCATGGGTTCTTGGAGTATCGATATTGATGCAGGCAGATCTTCTCCTGGTGCATTTATAATCAATCTTTTCCTTTGTGGAACGGGTAATTCTGGTTTGCTACTTAGGCGGATAGCAAGCTCCCTCAGTAAACCATGTTGCGTAACAAATTGCTGGTCACAGTAGTTAACTATCGCGCCGGAATTGTCCCTAACACTAAACATGATTATGGTGATTAGATTTGCAACAGGATATAAGCAATGTATATTTGCAAAGTAAAGAAGAAAACTTGGGTACCTAGTGGCCACAAGATTGATAAGATTATTGTATGAAAGTTCAAAGATCATTTTGAGCGTGTCCAAGCCCGGATGATCATGGTTGTATAAATGCACCCACATATCTAAGAGAGTGCTAGCAGGGATCTTTTGATCTCCAGGGAATAACCCAAAGTCCATATAACATTCCTTGAGTTCTTTATTCAATGTTGTAAAGCTTTTTTCTAGTTTGTCAAGTATTTCTTCATACAAATCTAGAACTGATTCACCACCAGCCAAAGTTTTTTGCTTATATATCCATTCTGACTCGCCTTTTCCATTTAGGGAACGGCCCACCACACTAAGGGTGAGCGGATGTTTCTTACAGCATATCACCATCTACAAAGAAACATTATATATATATATATATATATATGGGAGAGTTATTCTAAAAATAAGTAGTTTCTTAGGAAGACTAGGAATAAATCATAGCCATTGGATCATGTTAATCAATGGTTGAGATTTAAAATTACCAATAACCGACATAGTTTCCTAGAATTGTTCTTTCACCATCATTTGTAATGCCAAATGTCAAAAATTTATTGGTTCTTACCATTCCCAGGAAACTCTTTATTCTTATTTGAACCCTTTTCTATATATATATATATATAGGGGAAGGTTAACATACAAATGAAATTAACGTGCTAAACGTGATAATCAAGTAGAGTCTTTATATGTACAAGTAGAGTAATTATGTAATTACAATTACATAATTAGTCTACTTGTATATATAATTACTCTACTTGATTCTCACGTTTAGCACGTTAATTTCATTTGTATTTGATCCAAATCCTATATATATATATATATATATATATATATATATATATATATTAAAATTGAAATTAACGTTTAGCACGTTAATCGTTTAGCACGTTAATTTCATATTAAGTATTAAGGTTTCACTTGTAGAATTGAGGACAGAACATTTTATTACCTGATCCACAAGATGCTCCCTAACAGTAGTTGTTGGCCTGTTCTCGCTTTCAGTAAATGCATAGCGACGGAAGAGAATATTGGCATCTTTGTCGCTCAAAGGGTCAAACTCAAACACATCAAATTTGGGATAAGTTGTCCTAGAAGTGACCACAATTTTGAATCCTTTGATCTCTGGAAATTTATAAATAAAATTATAATCCCACACATCATCTAATACTAAAAGCACAGGACTTGATACATTCTTAAGAAAAAAGTCGCCCAACTTATTTTTTGCATCTTCCTCGCCTTGAAAAACAATCGTCGTACTGGATGGTAACGGATTGAAGAGATCATTGACGATTAGCTCAAAGTTGGGTGATTCTGTAACAGTCACAAAGAATATGTTTTCCCGAAATTTACCTATCCAAAATATATTTATATGTTATGATCAAAAGTTAAATCAATATATATTTCTTTAATCCATACAAATGTACAATATGATTGTTACCTTTAATTTGATGATCATGGCAAAGCATTTTTACCAAAGTCGTCTTTCCAAATCCACCCGCAGCTGCAACAACCACAACCGAGCTTTCATGAAAAACCTTAGCCTTGAGCTTCTCTAATGGTTCATCAAGCGGTACGAAATCCTTAGAAAGGCCAGGAACAGGCCACCCTAATTTCCCTCTTTCATGCCCCATTTGATCTCGCATGTGATCTTTTCTTTTTCTGCTACTGCTACTGCTACTGCTACTGCTACTGCTACTGCTACTGCTACTGCTACTGATGATATGTAAAACACTCTCCATAAGAACACGGATCTGCTTAAGATCCCGCGTCTGATCCGCTTGAACCTCACGCTGAAAGAATCTTAACAACTCATTGTTGGCTTGTCTTAGCTTCATTGCATGAGAGAAGTACTTCCAAAATTTCCACTTGATTCTCGAACATTTACGAACAAGTTTCTCAGTGTCTTTGATAAAAGCAAACATGTCGGATCGTTGATCCAGTGTCTGATTCAACTTCTCAACGTCCTTGATGATCTCGGTTATTTTATGTAATGTGCCTTGAAGTTGCCTCAGTTCAGGCTTAAAGCTGGCAGTTGTATTTATTACTGATACAACAACTCCACCAAGACCGGAAATCAAATCCAAAACAAAAGTAAGATCCATATATATATGATCTAACAAAACTTATGATTGGATCTTATTTGAATGAATCAAGAAGATGAATTGAAGGCTTAAAAGGAACAAAGACATTGATTTAATGATTTTAAAAAGACCATAGTTGACCTTGTTTCACACCTTTGATATATGGATAATGGATTTAATGATTTTAAAAAGACCATTGTTGACCTTGTTTCACACCTTTGATATATGGATTTAATGATTTTAAAAAGACCATAGTTGACCTTGTTTCACACCTTTGATATATGGATTTAATGATTTTAAAAAGACCATTGTTGACCTTGTTTCACACCTTTGATATATGGATTTAATGATTTTAAAAAGACCATAGTTGACCTTGTTTCACACCTTTGATATATGGATTTAATGATTTTAAAAAGACCATTGTTTACTCTTTATTAAATTTATCAAAAATAAACATTTCATTTTCACTAATAGCACCATGGGTGTGCAAAGTGCGGTTCGACGCGGATTTCGGTTAACGTCGAACTGAAAATCAAATTTGTAGATTTTTGGTTTTCCAAAACCGATTGGTTTCGCTTTTTCTGGATTTTGGTTTTTGGTTTTCGGGTTTGTTACCGCTTTGGATTAAGTTTTTTCGTTTTTGGTAATCGGGAAAAATAAATTTTGACCCAAGATGATATCTGGCCTTATTAACTTTGAAGCCAAATATGAATTATGATTGATTTAACCTTTTAATGTAGTTGTAAATGAAACCTTATGCTTTTGTACAAATATAGTGTTTCAAAACTTCAAATATTTGAAAGATTACTTCAAAGTTGTTGGATATATACATCAATACTTGATTTGTATTATATTTAAAGGGTGATTTATGTGAAACTTCCATAACAAAAATTAGCAGTTTTTTAAACAATATGTTAAAAACTTCTGTAAATTTTGTTATAGATTCATAATAAAAGTTTAATTTTGCTATAATCTAATGTGATTATTTTCACCCGGCTAGTTTTCAGTCCCCGCTAATAGAGATATTTGGATCCGATATTGATGTCGCACCTAAGAAATCCTTTTAAAACAACTCAACCAAATTGTCGATGTGTATGGCATAACATATAATGCATGTAATTTGCATAGTGCTTCCAAGATTAAGATTCTTCATGACTATGTTGGACGTAATTTCAGACTCCAAGTCACTGGTCGATAAACTTGAGGGACCTATAGTGTTTGATTGATCCTATGCCTTGAGACTAGAGTCTAGAAAAGTTGAAGCATAAAATCTTGATGCAATGCATAATTGAAATTTGTATTTATCTTTTGCCTGGCATGTGTATAATGATGACTTAACTTTTAATATCCTCATGCAAACTTTACATAACTAGAAGTCTAGAATGATATCACCAAATGACTTTTTGAGTGTTGTGACATGGTGTATTTTGATAGTTTGGAACTTTGGATCAATAATAAGTTGATGATGCCTTTCAAATCAAAAGTGGGCCACATATCATAAATGGTCATCAAGTCATGTGTGTCGAATACAACATGGCTCACACACTTCGAGGCTCGAACGATCTTGATCAATTACCCAAGGCCCTAGTTCGAACTTCGAATGAATTAATAAAAGATAATACAATGTTTCTCACAAAATGCATATCAATTTAGACATAGGTTAAAGCGATTTTTGTAACAAGTAGTTTTGTTGGTTGGATAATTGGTCACATTTTATTCATGAAATGGCTTGGATTGCTATTAGTTTGGATACAGCAAAATCGATCTATTCGTAAGTACATTCGATCTAATAAATACCCTGTGTCAGAATTTAAAAAGTCAGAATTAAAAAAAAAAGATGGCTGGTATCTTTAATATTTTATTATTAGTTACCTGTGTATACTATTTAGGGTGTATACTATTTAGGCAGAATACCGTCACCTATTTTTAGTAATAAACTGAACGAGCTCGACAAACTGGAAGAAGAAGAAGTTGATTATATGTATGGGAATCAAGAAAATTTGAAACTTGAAAAAAAGAAAAAAAAATGAAGAAAAATACTTTTTTTTTTTTGAAAAACCTATTCTTGCTTTTTTTTCGATTATAACCGATGGACTCGTCCATTACGAAAACTTTTTCCTAAATGGTACATGTCAATGTCATCACAACATGAACGATGCGGCATCATGACGATGTTTTCGTCAACCACAACTTTCGCTTTTAGAACGAGGGGTTTTAAAAACTGGCCTAAAAAGTTTAAACATTTTGTCACAATCGAATGAATTAAAGCTCATAAATTCACACCAAATAATGCACTCATCAACTCTCAGACAATTAGCATTAGGAACAGAAGTCTTCCTTCAAAGTTCAAACTCGCCCTACGAACCTACTTACCTACATATGTTCTACAACATATTACTATGCAAACATCTAACATCTTAAAATCAAACAGTCGTGTTACTTCCTATGCCTTCGGACCACATCCCGCAACATGAGCCTTGAACTCTTCTAGCTCGTGTACCACTTCATCCCTCGGTCGGTATATCAAATCACTCATTCTCCAAATCTGCAACTCGCACATTGTTAAAAACCAATCATTTCGTTGAATAAAAATTACAATGTTGCAACTTGCAAATGAATGGTATGATATTAAATTATTAATATTACCTGAAGGGTCCCACCACCGCTTGTGGTTTCAACGTCGTCTGATACGCTCACGATGGTCCATGGATCGTAAACATTCCAATGGAAGTCTACCACTTTGTCCCTAGATTACATCAAACACAGACGATAGTAACCAACACTTGAAATCATTACGGAATCTATATGGACCTCATGCAAAGCTTTTTTTTCCTAATTAAACAATTTCTAAACTTTAGTAAAAGTAACATGAAAAGATATTCTCTCAAAACAATGAAAACTCAAAAGATCGATTTTCATGTAAAGTTTCAAAAAATTAGACTTCACTGTCAACCGTCCATAGGCCAGTAAAAGAATTAAACGACCACTAAAGGAGCATGTTCATGTTCATTCGTTTAACTTTAACCAAACAAACGATTAAACACGAATTAAACAAACGCAGTTTTAAGAAAATGAGCGTGTTTGTATTCATTTGTTAACAATATAAATGAACGATTCACGAACGTAAACGAATGAACAAACATAGATGAACGAACATAACTTTGTGAACAAAATGTATTGGGCCTAAAACGTTAATAAAACAAGAGTATATTGTAACGGGCCAAAAAGTTTTAATAAATATATTAACAAAAGAACTTAAATGAACGTATACAAACGAATGAATATGACACGCGTTCAGGTTCGTTTGTTTACCTAAATAAACAAAAAACTATATACATGATTACATGTTCGTCCGTTGATTAAAGAAACGGACAAAAACAAACTTACGCTGAATGGTTCATCATTCATGAACGTTTGGTTTGTTTACAGACCCACGCATCTATAGTAGTTATACAACCTAACTTAGTTTTAGAAAATACTGAGGAACATTTAGGGTCCTCGGAAGCGAGAATCATGAAGCATAAACTTTAAAACTAAGAACCTAAATTCAGACAACCCTAAAATAAAACTAGTATAGAATATTGGGTTTAAACCTGTGTCCACAATGTTTAAAGAACAACCCTGGAGCAGCGTTTGGAGCCCCGTCTTCTGTCTGTTTACCAGCCTGCAACATAATAATATGAATAATGAAATATAAACTTTTACAATAGCCAGATATTTATGAAAAAAAGTGGCTTGTATGTTTTAAGTTTGAAACTAAAACAAAACTTTATTTTATAGAGACTCTACCTGTTTGTAATCCCAGATATTTACACAACCATCCTCTGCTGAACTCCCGAACACGGAAGACTTGTCTGGACACCACTGCAGCATACGTACAATTTCAGTTTGGTAAAGTTGAAAAAAAATGATGTTATAAATTTATAAAAAAGTAATACCTGAACGCATAGAACAGGAGCTTTGTGTTCTTCAAACTTATGAACAGGAGAACCGACTCCATCAGAGGTTAGGTTTCGACGGTCAAACATGCAAACAGAGTGGTCAGCTGACCTGAAAATAAAAAAAATAAAAAAAACATATTTGATTATAATCTTTAATTTCAAAATGGCTTGATAAAAGTACTAAAAAAAGCAAAAACTAAACACGGGTTGTATATATACCCCGTTAGAATAAAGTTTTGATCATGAGGATTCCAATCAACGCAGTGAACATCAGCATTGTGTGCTTTTTTAACCTAATAAGATTATACAGAAAGTTAGAAAACAATATATTTCATAATAATTGTAAGTATAAGATTAATAAAATCAAAACATTCGCAACAAACCTTCGTGATCGGGCTGGTTCCAACTCTCGCATCCCACAAAATCAGGCAAGAATCATCTCCCACACTACAGAACTCCTGAGTACATTAAACATACAGATGTTTTAACTTTTAATACCATATAGATTATGTCAAAAGTGAATATAATTCTAGAAGATTCTAGAAGCATAGAGAAGTAGATGTTATATGGCAAACCTTGTTGGACAAAACTGCACATCTTCAACCGTATCGGTATGCCCTTGAAAGATACCACGTGGCCCAAGGGAAGCATTGTCAGCAGTTTTGACGATTGACCCTTGTGGGTTGGCTGACTCTCCAGTCAATGTAGATATATGATCATGAATGCTCCATAAAACGACATATTTATCCTTCCCTGTATTATTATGTATAAATTACAATTAATATTTAGATGTTAACTTAGTCAATCCATTCTAAGTCAAAAGGAATTTCCAAAAAATTGTAAAATGACAAAAATATCTCTATATTGAAGTGTGTTACTTCTAGAGTGATAAAATGATAAAGATCTCCCTTAATTTAATCAAATGTGTTTTGATACTCAATCAAAATATGGTTGTTTCACAGTCATTATTGTTATTTTTTGCCACTCTAGATCATACATATATGACCATTCTTCAGATATCATACATATACCCAACCCAAACTTCAGATATCATACATATACCCCTCTAAACTAGTTAAAATATCATATCTACCCGTTTCTTTAAAAGCAATTCATAATATGACCATTCTACCCGTATTTTTCTCAAACTTAAAATTTTGAATGAATTCAATATATATACCCTTATAAACTTATGAAAATGTCATACATACCAAACTAAACTTCAAATATCACATATATCCTTTTTAAATGGATTTTAGTTTGTTATTTTACCCTTCTCAAATATAAACCTATTTAATCCTATTTTAAATTTGTGTGTATATAGTAGCGTATATCACTGTTTATAAACTATTCGTACATAAAAATAATTCCATTTTTATACAAATGTAATTAAAGTGTCGTAATTTCTCTCAAACGTAAATTACAACAACAAAAAAAAAGAAACTTAGTTTTATTTCTGGATTTTCTTCCATAATAGATCATGAAAAAAACTAAAAAATTTTTCCAGCAACTTACGATTAAATAAAATAAGTAAATAACATCACTTTAATTACATTTGTATGGAAACATGAAACCTTTTTTTATTACGAGGAGTTTTTAAAACGTGATTTAAGCAACAAACATATTTACAAAATTCAAATAAGATTAGAAAGATATTAGATTTGACAAGGTAAAATAGTCATAAACTAAAAATCCATTTAAAAATGGTATATATGATATATGCAAGTTCAGTTTTGGTATTTATGAATATGATGATCCATAAGTTTATAAGGGTGTGTATAAAATAAACCTATATTTAAAAGCATTTAACAAATTTCCAGCAAGTTAATTTTGTTGAAATCCAGTATAGAAGAAAACAAATTGATACTTGGGCACCCTTAATAATGGTTTTATAATTAGCTTGCCTATGAAAACTTCTAAATACATATGTAGCCTATATATACACTGTCCCTATACATTACAATCGTCTAACCTCCTGAGAGTACATAAGGTTCAGTCGGGCACATTGCAAGAGCAAATTCTGCATTGTCAGCATGTCCTGTGAGCACCTGCCAAAAAAAGAAAGTTATTTTATGACACGACTGCCATAAAACTAAATATATGAGGTCTATTTACTAGCTAAACAAAAGAATATCACGGTCAAATAATTGCTTGGTGGTTAGCAAATAAAATAGTGAAGGAACAGCCAAGATATTCTTGTGGCTATTTTGGCCAATCATGAAAAGTATTTCAGGTTCAACAGAATACATATTTATAATTTATCCAATCCATCTAATAACTAATGGTGAGGATTGTCTTGTGATAGGTAGTATGCAAGGTTTAAAAAGGCGGAAACGAGCCTCGAGGCGTTTTCTGTTAGACTCTCGAGGCGTAAGCCTTGAGGCGGACCGAGGCGTAAGCCTCGAAACATAATTAAAAAAAATAAAAATATATATATATAATCTATAAAAATCACACTTTTAATACTAAAAAATAAAAAATGTATATATAATCTAAATAAATAATGTTAGTTTTATAAGTTTTATGTAAAATTTTATAAGTTTATGGATCGAGTATAAACTAGTGAAGATAAACGGGCTAAATGTTAAGGTACACACACTAATTTTACACTTTTTATGTAAAAGTTTACAACTTTTAGAGACTAAATGTAAACTTGTGTTAGATAGAAGGTTAAATTTTAAAATACTGATACTTTATTAAACCTAAAAGGCTAAAACGCTTCTTCATGCAGCTTCTACTTATTCCTGCAGCCACTCTTCTTAATTTTCGGTAGGTTTCCGGCATGCTTTCGGCGCTGGAATTAGCCGTCGGAAGTCGATAAGTGCCTTGTAGCTTTATTAATACCATATTCAACAAAAAAAAGTCCAAGAAATAAAAAAATTTGGCATATTTTACAACTTCCTGTGAGGCTTAAGCCTCACCGCCTCGCCTTGACGCCTCACCGCCTCGGACCGCCTCACAAAGGTCGAGGCTTAGGTTTCAGTATACCCTTATGAGGCTAAGCCTCTAAGGCGTTTTTCTACCGAGGCTGCCGAGGCGTAAGCCTCGAGGCGCACCTCGGAACGCCTTTTTAAACCATGGTAGTATGATTTAACAATAAACAAGATATTGTTAAATAATGATTATAACTGAAACTAGATTCAAGCTGAACTAACAATCAATAAACCTTAACCAAATCTCACTTGTTAAATTAAGTCAAGTTGAAAAAAATTTCTATTTTTATTTGTAACAAAAAATTTTGGAGTATCGTGTCAAACTGTTAATGCAAAAAACTGAAAAAAGAAGGGTCTTATAAGTGAAAGTGAACACACCAAATCAGCATGAGATTCAGCAACTCCAAGAACAGCATGACGATTAGGTTGGGTTTCAATATCCCAAATAAGAACCTGATTTAAATAAACATGTAAGAACATTAAAAAGTTCACATGAAATTGCAAAATGTGTCATAAAAACATGCAAGGATAATCATTTTGTAACCTCTGGGCAGTCAGTATGTGTGGCAACTATGTTCTTGTTTTGTGGCAATTCACTGATTCTGTTAACCTGTAAAATGATCATTAACAAACTATAAACAAGAAATAACATCACACACAAATTGTCACAAAAGTAAATTGTTTACAAAAATTAGTTATACCAATTGTGTAAGAAGATTGTTACCTCTCCAGGATGAATTATAGTTTTGTACTTCTTTACAAATGGAGATCGGGCTTCCTCGTTGAACTGAAATACCAAGATGTCACATAAGTATTAATCGGAAAATTAAAACAGATGGGAAAAAGTTATTATTTACCTGAGATATGTGTTCAGCTGCAGCAACTTTTGGCTTCACTACATCACAATTTGCTATAACTAGTGTATTTGGAACACTTCCATCAGTCTGAAGAAGAAGCACATGGCGTCAAAGCATCACATCAGAAGTCAATACCAGAATTTAGATCATATACATAGTAGAAATTAACACACCAAAAGGCCTAATTTGGAGACATTAATCAAAATAATCACAACCAACAACCGAATAAACCAGAAACAAATAAACGAAATGCTTTCTTGCCTGTTCAGAAAGATACAATCGCTGCCTGTTCTTGTTCTTTGATTGCTCCAAAAGTGGGCCCCAACTATTCACATAAAAGGAGAGTTAATTCCTAGATAATTTTCTCAACATCAGTAGCATTTTGAAAAGTAAGTACGCTTATATAAAAAATTAATCACCAAAATGATCTGTACGACCATGAAACAAAAACAATCAGTAGCCAATCTAGGGCTTTTAACCAGATTGAAACTTAAAAAGGACTTAAATCAATCAATTAGCAACAATCAACTCGACATTTTAGAGTATTTCACAAACTATTCTTATATGAACAATCGATCACCAAAATGATCCATATGACCGAAAAACAAATCAATCAGTAGTGAACCTAGGGTTTGACAGCCAAATCGTAGCTAAAAAACTGCGTTAATTGATCAATTATCAAAAATCAACTCCACATTTTGAAGAATTAGCGTCTAGTGAACGAATAATCGCAAACCGGCAAAATAAAGGTTAAACTAGTAATTTCACAATGTAAGTAGGTTTATATGAACAATCAATCACCAAAATGATCCGTACGACAGTAAAACATATCAATTAGCAGCTAACCTAGGGTTTTGTAACAACTCAATCAGTAGTGAACCTAGGGTTTCATAGCCAAATCGTAGTTAAAAAAACTGCGTAAATTGATCAATTATCAGAAATCAACTCAACATTTTGAAGAATTAATGTTTAATGAACAAATAATTGCAAACCGGGAAAATAAAGGTCAAACTAGTTATTTCACAAAGTAAGTGGCTTTATATGAACAATGGATCACCAAAATGATCCGTACGACCATGAAACAAATCAATTAGCAACTAACCTAGGGTTTTGTAACTAGATCTTAGCTAAAAAGCTGCTTAAATCTAACAATTATCACAAATCAACTAAACATTTTGTAAAAATAAGGTTTCGTAACCAAATTGCAACTAAAAAACAGCTTAAATCTAACCACTATCACAAATCAACTCGACATATTGAGCAATTAGGGGTTTAATGAAGAAACAACTGCATACCGACAAAACAGAGAAGACCTGACGAAGTTATTTCGCAAAATAAGTAACAATCGATCACCAAAACAATGAAACTAACCAATCAGTATCGAACCTAGGGTTTTTAACCAGATCATAACTAAAGACTGCTTGAAACTAACAATTATCAACCAGAAACTCAACATTTTGGATAATTAGAATTTCATAACCAGTTTGTATATAAAAAAAAGCGCTTAAACCTAACAATTATCACAAATCAACTCAACAAACTGAATATTTATGGTTTTGTAACCTGTAACCGGATCGTAGCTTAAAAGCTGCTTGAATCGATCAATTACAAACAATCACTCTAACATTTCGAATAATTAGTGTTTCGTACGCTTAAATCTAACAATCATCACAAATCAAGTCAACATTTCGAATAGTTAGGGTTTCGTAGCTAAAAAACCACTTAAATCCAACAATTAGCAACAACTATCACAAATCAACTCAGCATATTGTGTATAATTAGGGTTTCGGTAAGAATAATCTTATTTATACCGGCAGGATAGAGAAGGCCAGACAAGGTTATGATTAGCGAGCCAGTCGTAGAGAATAGGCACAACGGACTTCCAGTTCTCGTACTTGTCGTCAACTGCAGCTGAAGGCTTCTTGTTTGCCGTGGCTCTGTCTTTCATCGTGTCTTCGGTGGTGGTTTTTGGTGGACGACCACGCTTTTTGGATGATAGTGAGTGTGAGTGTGAAGGTGAAGGTGAAGAAGAAGAAGAGTCTTCCATTGAATTATTATTATTATTATTATTATTGGATTCCCAGTGAGATAATAATAAGAACGGTAAAATTATTATTTTTTGTCAGGTAGGTAGGTAGGTAGGGATGGTAGCGGGTAATTCTATGCGGGTAGTCCGTCACCGCCCACTCCATTTTCATTTAACGCTTGTTACCATCCGTGACTAGAGGTGCACAAATCGGTTTAAAACTCAAAACCAGTTTGGATTAAAACCGGTTCGGTTTGGTCAACAAAAGTCAAAACCGGTTTATGATTGGTTTCGGTTTCGGTTCGGGTTTTGACCGGTTTCGGTTTGGTTAACCGGTTTTGGTGGAGAAACTACAAACCGGTTCCGAACCTGCGGTTTCAATCGGTTCCAAACCGGTTTCTACATAATCGGTTTCGGTTTAATTTTCGGGTCGGTTGGGTTAACCGGTTTGTTTGCCCACCTCTACCTGTGACGGGTGGAGAAGAGAGAGTGAGAGGCTTGTGGTTGTGTGCAGGGGAAACGGTTTGACGAGTGTTGGGAAAGTGATGAGTTGTTGGCTGTGAATTGGATTGATTGTCTGGCAGGTGGTTTCGGCCTTTCGGGTTGTGTCCTCTTCACCTTAACAATTGCTTATGTTATTTAAAATATGTTAATTAAGATAAAAATTAATCAATTGTTTGGGGTATAAGGAGTTAAATTTTCATTATACTAAGGGGTTATTTGGGAGTTAAATTTCAAACGCACCCCTGGGTGGCGTCAGGGCATAATTATTTATTTGATTCTTTCTTATGTGTATAAAATATTGTATGGAAGTCTCCAAGACTGAATTTCTGATTTGATTAAGTGGTTGGACCCATACTCAGTCTTTTCTTCGGCTCAGTGAGCATACCCCTTAGGCAATACTGGCAAAATTTCGAACGAACCCCGCGGTGGCGTCAGGGCATAAATATTGATCAGATTATTTCGTATGTGTATAAAATATTGTATGGAAGTCTTTAAAACCGAATTTCTGATCCGATTCAGTGGTTCAACCCATACTCAGTTTTTTCTCTGGCTCAGTGAGCTTACCACTTTGGCAACACTGGCAAAATTTCGAACGGGCCCTGGAGTGTCGTCAGGGCATATATGTTTATCCGATTATTTCATAGATTTAAAAAATATTGTATGGAAGTCTCCAAGACCGAATCTCTTATCAGATCTAGTGCTGATTTTTTTCTCTGGCTCGGTGAACATACCCCTTTGGCAATACTGGAAATATTTCGAACGGGCCCGGGGTGGCGTCAGGGCATAATTATTGATCTGATTCATTCGTATCTTTATAAAATATTCTATGGAAGTCTCCAAGACCGAATCTCTTGTCCGATTCAGCGGTTCGAACCATACACAGTTTTTTCTCCGTCTCGGTGAACATACCCCTTTGGCAATACAGGCAATATTTTGAACAGGCCCGGGTGGCGTCAGGGCATAATTATTGATCCGTTTCTTTCTTATCTTTATAAAATATTGTATGTAAGTCTCCAAAACTGAGAATCTTATCCGATTCAGTGGTTCGACCCATACTCAGTTTTTTCTCTGGCTCGGTGAACGTACCCCTTTGGCAATACTGGCAAAATTTCGAACGGGCCCCGAGCTGGCGTCAGGGCATAATTATTGATCCGATTCTATCGTATGTTTATAAAATGTTGTTTGGAAGTCTCCAAGACCGAATCTCATATAAGATCTATTGGTTCGACCCATGCTCATTTTTTTCTCCGGCTCGGTGAACATATCCTTTTGGCAACACAGGCAACATTTCGAACGGGCCCGGGTGGCGTCAGGGCATAATTATTGATCCGATTCTTTCGTATCTTTATAAAATATTGTATGGAAGTCTCCAAGACCGAGAATCTTATCCGATTCAGTGGTTCGACCCATACTCAGTTTTTTCTCTAAATCAGTGAAAGTACCCCTTTGGCAATACTGGCAAAATTTCGAACGGGCCCCGAGGTGGCGTCAGTGCATAATTATTGATCCGATTCTATCGTATGTTTATAAAATAATGTTTGGAAGTCTCCAAAACCGAATCGATTATCCAATTCATTGGTTCGACCCATACTCAATTTTTCCTCTTGCTCGGTGAACATACCCCTTTGGTAATACTGGCAAAATTTCGAAATTGCTCCGTGGTGGCGTCAGGGATTAATTATTGATCTGATTCTTTCGTATGTTATAAAATATTGTATGGAAGTCTCCAAGACCGAATCTAATATCCAATCTATAGGTTCGACTCATACTCATTTTTTTCTCCGGCTCGGTGAACATATCCTTTTGGCAATACTGGAAAAATTTTGAATGGGCCCCGGGGTGGCGTCAAGGCATAATTATTGATCCGATTCTATCGTATCTATAAAAAATATTGAATGTAAGTCTCCAAGACCGAATTTCTGATCCGATTAAGTGGTTTGACCCATACTCAATCTTTTCTCCGGCTCGGTGAACATACCCCTTTGGCAATACTGCCAAAATTTCGAACAAGCCTCGGGTTGGCGTCAAGGCATAATTATTGATCCGATTGTTTCGTATTTTTATAAAATATTGTATAGAAGTCTCCAAGACCGAATGTTTGATCCGATTCAGTGGTTCGACCCATACGCAGTTTTTTCTCTAGCTCGGTGAACATACCCCTTTTGCAATGCTGGCAAAATTTCGAACGGGCCCGGAGATGGAGTCAGGGCATAACTATTGATTCGATTCTATCCATTTGTATAAAATATTGTATGTAAATCTCCAAGACCGATTTTCTAATCCGATTCAGTGGTTCGATCCATACTCTGTTTTTTCTCCGGCTCGGTGAACATACCCATTTGGCAATACTTGCAAAATTTCGAACGAACCCCGCGGTGACGTCATGGCATAATTATTGATCAGATTATTTCGTATGTGTATAAAATATTGTATGGAAGTCTTTAAAACCGAATTTCTGATCCGATTCAGTGGTTCAACCCATACTCAGTTTTTTCTCCGGCTCAGTGAGCATACCACTTTGGCAACACTGGCAAATCTTCGAACGGGCCCTGGGGTGTCGTCAGGGCATATATGTTTATCCGATTATTTCGTAGATTTATAAAATATTGTATGAAAGTCTCCACGACCGAATCTCTTATCAGATCTAGTGCTGATTTTTTCTCTGGCTCGGTGAACATACCCCTTTGGCAATACTGGAAATATTTCGAACGGGCCCGGGGTGGCGTCAGGGCATAATTATTGATCTGATTCATTCGTATCTTTATAAAATATTCTATGGAAGTCTCCAAGACCGAATCTCTTGTCCGATTCAGCGGTTCGAACCATACACAGTTTTTTCTCCGTCTCGGTGAACATACCCCTTTGGCAATACAGGCAATATTTTGAACAGTCCCGGGTGGCGTCAGGGCATAATTATTGATCCGTTTCTTTCTTATCTTTATAAAATATTGTATGGAAGTCTCCAAGACTGAGAATCTTATCCGATTCAGTGGTTCGACCCATACTCAGTTTTTTCTCTGGCTCGGTGAACGTACCCCTTTGGCAATACTGGCAAAATTTCGAACGGGCCCCGAGCTGGCGTCAGGGCATAATTATTGATCCGATTCTATCGTATGTTTATAAAATGTTGTTTGGAAGTCTCCAAGACCGAATCTCATATAAGATCTATTGGTTCGACACATGCTCATTTTTTTCTCCGGCTCGGTGAACATATCCTTTTGGCAATACAGGCAACATTTCGAACTGGCCCGGGTGGCGTCAGGGCATAATTATTGATCCGATTCTTTCGTATCTTTATAAAATATTGTATGGAAGTCTCCAAGACCGAGAATCTTATCCGATTCAGTGGTTCGACCCATACTCAGTTTTTTCTCTAAATCAGTGAAAGTACCCCTTTGGCAATACTGGCAAAATTTCGAACGGGCCCCGAGGTGGCGTCAGGGCATAATTATTGATCCGATTCTATCGTATGTTTATAAAATAATGTTTGGAAGTCTCCAAAACCGAATCGATTATCCAATTCATTGGTTCGACCCATACTCAATTTTTCCTCTCGCTCGGTGAACATACCCCTTTGGTAATACTGGCAAAATTTCGAAATTGCTCCGTGGTGGCGTCAGGGATTAATTATTGATCTGATTCTTTCGTATGTTATAAAATATTGTATGGAAGTCTCCAAGACCGAATCTAACATCCAATCTATAGGTTCGACTCATACTCATTTTTTTCTCCGGCTCGGTGAACATATCCTTTTGGCAATACTGGAAAAATTTTGAATGGGCCCCGGGGTGGCGTCAAGGCATAATTATTGATCCGATTCTATCGTATCTATAAAAAATATTGAATGTAAGTCTCCAAGACCGAATTTCTGATCCGATTAAGTGGTTTGACCCATACTCAATCTTTTCTCCGGCTCGGTGAACATACCCCTTTGGCAATACTGCCAAAATTTCGAACAAGCCTCGGGTTGGCGTCAGGGCATAATTATTGATCCGATTGTTTCGTATTTTTATAAAATATTGTATAGAAGTCTCCAAGACCGAATGTTTGATCAGATTCAGTGGTTCGACCCATACGCAGTTTTTTCTCTAGCTCGGTGAACATACTCCTTTTGCAATGCTGGCAAAATTTCGAACGGGCCCGGAGATGGAGTCAGGGCATAACTATTGATTCGATTCTACCCATTTGTATAAAATATTGTATGTAAATCTCCAAGACCGATTTTCTAATCCGATTCAGTGGTTCGATCCATACTCTGTTTTTTCTCCGGCTCGGTGAACATACCCATTTGGCAATACTTGCAAAATTTCGAACGGACCCCGCGGTGACGTCATGGCATAATTATTGATCAGATTATTTCGTATGTGTATAAAATATTGTATGGAAGTCTTTTAAAACCGAATTTCTGATCCGATTCAGTGGTTCAACCCATACTCAGTTTTTTCTCCGGCTCAGTGAGCATACCACTTTGGCAACACTGGCAAATCTTCGAACGGGCCCTGGGGTGTCGTCAGGGCATATATGTTTATCCGATTATTTCGTAGATTTATAAAATATTGTATGAAAGTCTCCACGACCGAATCTCTTATCAGATCTAGTGCTGATTTTTTCTCTGGCTCGGTGAACATACCTCTTTGTCAATACTTGCAAAATTTCGAACGGGCCCCGAGGTGGCGTCAGGGCATAATTATTGATCCGATTCTATCGTATGTTTATAAAATAATGTTTGGAAGTCTCCAAAACCGAATCAATTATCCAATTCATTGGTTCGACCCATACTCAATTTTTCCTCTTGCTCGGTGAACATACCCCTTTGGTAATACTGGCAAAATTTCGAAATTGCTCCGTGGTGGCGTCTGGGATTAATTATTGATCTGATTCTTTCGTATGTTATAAAATATTGTATGGAAGTCTCCAAGACCGAATCTAATATCAAATCTATAGGTTCGACTCATACTCATTTTTTTCTCCGGCTCGGTGAACATATCCTTTTGGCAATACTGGAAAAATTTTGAATGGGCCCCGGGGTGGCGTCAAGGCAGAATTATTGATCCGATTCTATCGTATCTATAAAAAATATTGAATGTAAGTCTCCAAGACCGAATTTCTGATCCGATTAAGTGGTTTGACCCATACTCAATCTTTTCTCCGGCTCGGTGAACATACCCCTTTGGCAATACTGCCAAAATTTCGAACAAGCCTCGGGTTGGCGTCAGGGCATAATTATTGATCCGATTGTTTCGTATTTTTATAAAATATTGTATAGAAGTCTCCAAGACCGAATGTTTGATCAGATTCAGTGGTTCGACCCATACGCAGTTTTTTCTCTAGCTCGGTGAACATACTCCTTTTGCAATGCTGGCAAAATTTCGAACGGGCCCGGAGATGGAGTCAGGGCATAACTATTGATTCGATTCTACCCATTTGTATAAAATATTGTATGTAAATCTCCAAGACCGATTTTCTAATCCGATTCAGTGGTTCGATCCATACTCTGTTTTTTCTCCGGCTCGGTGAACATACCCATTTGGCAATACTTGCAAAATTTCGAACGGACCCCGCGGTGACGTCATGGCATAATTATTGATCAGATTATTTCGTATGTGTATAAAATATTGTATGGAAGTCTTTAAAACCGAATTTCTGATCCGATTCAGTGGTTCAACCCATACTCAGTTTTTTCTCCGGCTCAGTGAGCATACCACTTTGGCAACACTGGCAAATCTTCGAACGGGCCCTGGGGTGTCGTCAGGGCATATATGTTTATCCGATTATTTCGTAGATTTATAAAATATTGTATGAAAGTCTCCACGACCGAATCTCTTATCAGATCTAGTGCTGATTTTTTCTCTGGCTCGGTGAACATACCTCTTTGTCAATACTGGCAAAATTTCGAACGGGCCCCGAGGTGGCGTCAGGGCATAATTATTGATCCGATTCTATCGTATGTTTATAAAATAATGTTTGGAAGTCTCCAAAACCGAATCAATTATCCAATTCATTGGTTCGACCCATACTCAATTTTTCCTCTTGCTCGGTGAACATACCCCTTTGGTAATACTGGCAAAATTTCGAAATTGCTCCGTGGTGGCGTCTGGGATTAATTATTGATCTGATTCTTTCGTATGTTATAAAATATTGTATGGAAGTCTCCAAGACCGAATCTAATATCAAATCTATAGGTTCGACTCATACTCATTTTTTTCTCCGGCTCGGTGAACATATCCTTTTGGCAATACTGGAAAAATTTTGAATGGGCCCCGGGGTGGCGTCAAGGCATAATTATTGATCCGATTCTATCGTATCTATAAAAAATATTGAATGTAAGTCTCCAAGACCGAATTTCTGATCCGATTAAGTGGTTTGACCCATACTCAATCTTTTCTCCGGCTCGGTGAACATACCCCTTTGGCAATACTGCCAAAATTTCGAACAAGCCTCGGGTTGGCGTCAGGGCATAATTATTGATCCGATTGTTTCGTATTTTTATAAAATATTGTATAGAAGTCTCCAAGACCGAATGTTTGATCCGATTCAGTGGTTCGACCCATAGGCAGTTTTTTCTCTAACTCGGTGAACATACCCCTTTTGCAATGCTGGCAAAATTTCGAACGGGCCCGGAGATGGAGTCAGGGCATAACTATTGATTCGATTCTATCCATTTGTATAAAATATTGTATGTAAATCTCCAAGACCGATTTTCTAATCCGATTCAGTGGTTCGATCCATACTCTGTTTTTTCTCCGGCTCGGTGAACATACCCATTTGGCAATACTTGCAAAATTTCGAACGGACCCCGCGGTGACGTTATGGCATAATTATTGATCAGATTATTTCGTATGTGTATAAAATATTGTATGGAAGTCTTTAAAACCGAATTTCTGATCCGATTCAGTGGTTCAACCCATACTCAGTTTTTTCTCCGGCTCAGTGAGCATACCACTTTGGCAACACTGGCAAATCTTCGAACGGGCCCTGGGGTGTCGTCAGGGCATATATGTTTATCCGATTATTTCGTAGATTTATAAAATATTGTATGAAAGTCTCCACGACCGAATCTCTTATCAGATCTAGTGCTGATTTTTCTCTGGCTCGGTGAACATACCTCTTTGGCAATACTGGAAATATTTCGAACGGGCCCGGGGTGGCGACAGGGCATAATTATTGATCTGATTCATTCGTATCTTTATAAAATATTCTATGGAAGTCTCCAAGACCGAATCTCTTGTCCGATTCAGCGGTTCGAACCATACACAGTTTTTTCTCCGTCTCGGTGAACATACCCCTTTAGCAATACAGGCAATATTTTGAACAGTCCCGGGTGGCGTCAGGGCATAATTATTGATCCGTTTCTTTCTTATCTTTATAAAATATTGTATGGAAGTCTCCAAGACTGAGAATCTTATCCGATTCAGTGGTTCGACCCATACTCAGTTTTTTCTCTGGCTCGGTGAACGTACCCCTTTGGCAATACTGGCAAAATTTCGAACGGGCCCCGAGCTGGCGTCAGGGCATAATTATTGATCCGATTCTATCGTATCTTTATAAAATATTGTTTGGAAGTCTCCAAGACCGAATCTCATATAAGATCTATTGGTTCGACCCATGCTCATTTTTTTCTCCGGCTCGGTGAACATATCCTTTTGGCAATACAGGCAACATTTCGAACGGGCCCGGGTGGCGTCAGGGCATAATTATTGATCCGATTCTTTCGTATCTTTATAAAATATTGTATGGAAGTCTCCAAGACCGAGAATCTTATCCGATTCAGTGGTTCGACCCATACTCAGTTTTTTCTCTAAATCGGTGAAAGTACCCCTTTTGCAATACTGGCAAAATTTCGAACGGGCCCCGAGGTGGCGTTAGGGCATAATTATTGATCCGATTCTATCGTATGTTTATAAAATATTGTTTTGAAGTCTCCAAAACCGAATCGATTATCCAATTCATTGGTTCGACCCATACTCAATTTTTCCTCTTGCTCGGTGAACATACCCCTTTGGTAATACTGGCAAAATTTCGAAATTGCTCCGTGGTGGCGTCAGGGATTAATTATTGATCTGATTCTTTCGTATGTTATAAAATATTGTATGGAAGTCTCCATGACCGAATCTAATATCCAATCTATAGGTTCGACTCATACTCATTTTTTTCTCCGGCTCCGTGAACATATCCTTTTGGCAATACTGGAAAAATTTTGAATGGGCCCCGGGGGTGGCGTCAAGGCATAATTATTGATCCGATTCTTTTGTATCTATATAAAATATTGTATGTAAGTCTCCAAGACCGAATTTCTGATCCGATTATGTGGTTTGACCCATACTCAATCTTTTCTCCGGCTTGGTGAACATACCCCTTTGGCAATACTACCAAAATTTCGAACAAGCCACGGTGTTGGCGTCAGGGCATAATTATTGATCCGATTGTTTCGTATCTTTATAAAATATTGTATAGAAGTCTCTAAGACCGAATGTTTGATCCGATTCAGTGGTTCGACCATACGCAGTTTTTTCTCTGGCTCGGTGAACATACCCCTTTTGCAATGCTGGCAAAATTTCAAACGGCCCGGAGATGGAGTCAGGGCATATTATTGATCCGATTCTATCCATTTGTATAAAATATTGTATGTAAATCTCGAAGGCCGATTTTCTAATCCGATTCAGTGGTTCGATCCATACTCTGTTTTTTCTCCGCTCGGTGAACATACCCATTGGCAATACTTGCAAAATTTCAAACGGACCCCGCGTGGTGGCGTCAGGGCATAATTATTAGTACGGTTCTTTCGTATCTTTATAAAATATTGAATGGAATATCCAGACCGAATCTCTTATCCGATTCAGTGTTTCGACCCATACTCAGTTTTTTGTTCGACTCGGTGAACATACCCTTTTGCAATACTGGCCAAATTTCGAACGGGCCCGGGGTGTCGTCAGGGCCATAATTATTGATCCGGTTTTTTCGTATATTTATAAAATACTGTATGGAAGTCTCCAAGACCGAATCTCATATCAGATCTATTGGTTTTGACCCATGCTCATTTTTTTCTCGCGCTCGGTGAACATATCCTTTTGGCAATACTGGCAATATTTCGAACGGGGCCCGGGTGGCGTCAGGGCATAATTATTGATCCAATTCTTTCGTATCTTTATAAAATATTGTATGGAAGTCTCCAAGACGCGAGAATCTTATCCGATTCAGTGGTTCGACCCATACTCAGTTTTTTCTTTGACTTGGTGAACGTACCCCTTTGCAATACTGGCAAAATTTCGAACGGGTTCCCGAGTGGTGTCAGGGCATAATTATTGATCCTATTCTATCGTATCTTATAAAATAATGTTGGAAGTCTCCAAAACCGAATCGATTATCCAATTCATTGGTTCGACCCATACTCAATTTTTT